>NW_024962252.1:80647357-80948862 GCF_019238085.1 Lagopus leucura | reverse complement strand
ATTTTATTTTATTTTATTTTATTTTATTTTATTTTATTTTATTTTATTTCATTTTATTTTATTTTATTTTATTTTTGTTAGTAGCACACAGAATAGATGCAGCATACTTTTAAAACTTAGGACAGGTAAAGCCACTTTCCCAGGGCAACACAGCTCTTTTCTAACACTGTTCCAAGTTGGCTGACAGTATGTATTGTCTATGTAGCTGTTCCACTGTCTGAACCAGAGAAACAAAGCAGCGTAGTCTCCTTCGCCTTCCAGACAGTAGTTGGAAGTAGTTGGATTGGAAACTTAGACTAAGTCAGCTTGACAAGCAATAGATAAGAAAACTCTACTTGTACACAGAACAACCCACAAATGGGAATGACGGGCCCACAGTGCACAGATCCAGAACTAGTGCTCACAGAGAAAATCTCTGAGGCCAAGAGTGGAAGGTGCTGCTGGGAAGCCCTGCAGTCCAAGACGGTGCAGGAGCCAGCAGCAGCTGCCCCACTGAATTGGTGTAGGCCTATGAGCACAGCAGCACCAAAGAGATCTTTGCAATGTTTTCTGCCCTTCAGTCACACTTTGGCAGGCAAGTAGGCCAGAGGAACTACTTTGCCACTTCCTACTTCTGACTGCACTTCTTCAAATGAATTACTTCCCAACTAAGACAAGTCCTTCTTAAGTATGTAAGAAAAGCTTTTTTTCACGTGTTCAAGTAGAAACATCATACAGGTCCAGATTACACTGTGTCATAAACAGATCTAAATGTGGAGCTGCTTTTCTTCATTTGGACAGACACCTTGTCACCTTCACCTGGCAGCAAAGAGGTGACTTTCACTAGGCACACTTATGTGATAGGCTTTCAGGAACAATGAAAATATTCTGTGAGAGGAGAAGTTGAGGTTCACACTCATCCACGTGGACTTTATTTGATCACATCTACCTTCTCAGCGGAATTCACTTCGGAGCTGGTGTGTTACCAGAACTTCATCAAGAGGTAACTCCTGTGCACCAAGAACTTAATTTCAATACATGCTGCTATCACAGGGAGATGGGAGCTGTGTTTAAGTAACTTCTGAGGTTAGCATCCCCCTGCAGTTACACCTTGATACACAAACTGTACCCCAAACCTCTGGCCCTGTTGCAAAGAAAGAGCACAAAAGCTTTTGTGGCTGGCTAGGGACCATTCAGGCTCTAGATCAGAAAATCATTCAACATTACTGGAGCTTAAGTGCATGCTCAAGTGGTTCACTGAATAGGACTGATTTGCTCAAATGAGACTTCTGTCTCATTTGAGGAGAGTCATGCTACCAGCCCAGCTCTCATAGGTGGCTTTATAATAACAAAACACAGAGTGTGTTCATTAAGTAAGAGCATGAAAATACCACCAGGTGAGTAAGCAGATTGCAGTTTCAATAGTGTTTTCATCACAAATACTGTGATTTTTTTTTCTTTTTAATTATAATGAAAAGCTCTTGACAGTGTCAGTTTAAGGAAATCATTCTCTACAAAGCCTTTTTATTTGTTCTTTACAATTTCTATCATCAGGTATTAGCCTCTTCAAAGAAAGAGCAACTTGTCAGAATAAAAATGCTCATTTCAGAATTTAATGAGAATATTTATTCTTTCTTTTCTCTGAGGAGCATTGCAATGTGATAGGTGATATATAGAGAATAACTAGTCCCATTGGAAAGTAAACTCCAAATAACTTTGCTTTTCAGAGTTCAGACTAGATGAGCAGGATTTCACTTTAGTTAACCAACTGAAGAACTATTAATGACCTCTGACTGCATAATCTTTGCCTTTGCTAATGTGCAAACCTTAAAACACCTAGAGCTGTTTTCAAGAAATTGTTAGAGAAATCCTCCTTTCACTTTTTTTATCTGAATATCATTGTTGTTTTTCAGCCATGACACTGAGAGTTCAAGCCAGCTGTGTGGCTGGATAGGCAGGTTACTCCTCCACATATGAAATGCCAATTGGTAGGTCTGCAGAAGGGTTTCTGGCATCTACAAGCCCAGATCCTTAACTACTATAAACCTGCACAGCACTAACAACATGAACTAGCTAAGAGTTTTGCCCTTTAATCTCAGAATCCCTAAGTTGGACATAACAGCATGAGGACTGAATCTGAGGCAGCTGAGCATCACTGCTACCACCAGCATGAGAGGAATAAGTTGTCAAAGTAAAAAACGAATTGTTCAGAGTTGGAAAACCAGCTGGGCAGTTCTACAGGGGAACTGATCTCCACAACAGGGTCTTCACATTATCTCAGCTTACACTACATTTGGCCGAATTTCATGCTGGTCATAGAGGCCTCTGGTAATTCATCAAGTGTAAGCAAGTGGGATTTCAGTTGTGCTCTCACACTGTTCATCATGCTGATGGGGTAACATGACATGGGCAGAACAGGCAGGGATACCTGTTACACTATCCAGAACCCTTCATGCAGGCCTTTGGGAAATGGCTGGGGAAACTACACAGAAATTTCTGAGTCTCATCCTGATTCACTGTCTAAGGACTCCGTGCCAGACTTCCAGGCTTGTCTGGCTCCGAAAGAAGCCTCTGTCATCCTTGTTGTATGTTGAAGTAATCTGTAATGAAATGTGGTAATAGACTTTCTTTTTTTCAGAGTGAGTATTAATGTGGAAATATGTCTGGGTAGGGCATTAGTCCCCTAGGAAATTATCTTCCTGACATCAATTCCCAAGATGATCCCACTTTGATATTAGACTATGGGCCCTTTGCCTTAAGCCAAGACTGGTCACAACGTGAGAAAAGATTACTTTTATCTCACAGTCTCCCCTGAAAACAAGAAATCAACTTTCTTCTCCAAGTTCCAAAGGACAGAGCTGGGAAGATGAGCTGCTCATTTGCTTCTGTGACTGGAAACTAATTGCTGCAAAACCACAGAATACAAAATGAAAGGGAAGTAAGACATAAAAAAGCAGGCAGAACCAGTCTTGGATGCTACATTAACAGAATTCTATTATCTGTCTGAGAGACCATGCTGAAAACTTGCTGTATTCCAAATCATTCTCTTCTTTATAATGAGTTAAGGCAGAATCTTGCTTTATTTTTTTCACTGTGAATGCCAAAAATAAATGATTTAAACCAGATGTATGGTATTTGTGCACATTTTAGGGCAGCTCCGATTTAGCAGATGCCTTGTATTAATAATATACAGTTGTGACAGGAAATGTGGTTTAGGTTCCTGGAAAAACATAAAAGCTAATTCCATTACTTCATTTCAGGGTGCCTTTCCTCAAATGCTAAACTGGTTCTGATTACACAGAAACCTTATAGTGAGAAAACTTTGTCAAGACTATTAACTTATCAGTGCTTATCCTCCTTCATACACATCTCCTCCTGCTGACCTACGTGCTGAACTACCTGTGAACAAGCCTAAAACACACAAAACGGTCCTACAGAACCTGGAATGTCGCAGACTCCCTTTTCTAAGACTATTTCAATTATTATTTTTCCTTAGATATACTGTGTTCTGCTTCCTGTTCTCTCCTTATTCTGCCTGAATAAGAGCCCTCAGTTTGAGGAAACATTTCAACAACAGCAGCCCCCCCGAACCTCTTAACCACGGCAATGAGACAAACCACAGTAATTGATCTCTAAAGGGAGTTTTCTAAAGGCTGAAGCACAAACACTTTCCAGAACACTGCTGCAATGAGCATGAACTCAAACACTCAGTTTGCTATCTGCGTTTTGTCACTTGATCCATTCTGAGCAGCTGGCTTGGAAAAGGCTTTTTCCAAGAAAAAAGAATCGTGGTCCGGTGGATTCAGAAATAATACTGAAATGAATTCATTTCAGCTAGCTTTTCCTTCAGTGCCATACAATTTGTTCAGTTTATGTGTCGCTGCATGCAAACAAAGATTACAGGAGCACGTTACTTTCAACACATGTCAATGCATATGTTTTTCACCAGTAAACCTCAGTGAGGTCCTGGATTCAGGAATGTTACTCTGATGATTAGCAGCTGTTTTATAGGCAAAGCAGGATCAGATATTTAATTCCTACCTGACAACAGAGAAGTATAGTTCAGACAAGAAGCAATGGAACGACCCACACACAAACACAGACAAACATCTACAGCTAATATTGTGTTTGGAGCAAAAGCAAACGTCTGGAGGTGAATTACAAAATTAGAAAAAGCTGAGTTTAATACGAGCTTAACTCAGCTGCCCACAGTGGAAAAAAAATACTTTGAGGTTTTGCAGGGCTCAATCCACCCCCGCTCCAAAAATCTCTGTCAGGGTATCGAATGGCAGCCCACTTAACCAATGAAAAAACAAATCAGAGGCATTACACTATTTCATTGTGGTGTGTGGACACAGCATTGTGGTAAGCTGAAGACCAGTGTGTGATTACCACCCCCAGCTAGGTATCACATGCATATGTGGGTTTGTCATTGCTCATTCTGAACTGTATTCTTTGCCATGGCACGGTGAATTCCTGTCAGCCTAAGTGTTTGCTGTGAGGTCTTACAAGGTTTCAGTATTGTAGCCTTGGTTTTGACCTGCACCTTAGCTGAGGTGTTTTGTGAATAAGTGCACAATCTTCCAGGATCTAAGGGGGGCTATGAGGCAGAAGGGGACAAACTCTTTAGCAGAGTCTGTTGTGGTAGGACAAGGGAAAATTATTTCAAGCTAGAAAAGACTGAGACCGCATATAAGGAAAATGGTTTTTACAGGGTGGTGAGGCACTGGACCAAGTTGCCTAGAGAAGTGGTGGATGCCTTATTTCTGGAGACATTCGTGGTCAGGCTGAATCAGTCTCTGAGCAACCTGATTGCTGTAAGTGTCCCTGTTCATTGCAGTGGAATTGGACTGGATGGCCTTTAAAGGTTCCTTCCAACACAAATGATTCTACAATGCCCTCAACAAACCTAAGGTTAGCCTTAGAAATCTGGGGCTGTATGTACTGTGTGGGTGACTAGTTCTCACATGTGGCTGTGGTAGTCCTCATAAGAGTAATATTTGGGAATATCATCAAGAATTGTGTTTGCCAAATGTTTTGGTTCAGCCAGATTAAGAAAAGCCACAAAAGATCTCCCCTTGAAGCTGGTTGAGCAGATGGGGAATGAAAAACTGTTTACCATTCTGAAATGTTTTCTTTACCCTTACCATTACTGTGTTTTACCAATTTATAATAATCAATATTTTTTTTCTGAATTGTTCTGAAGATTGTCCTCTGCAAGCCATACTTCTATCTGACAGTGCAGCAAGTGATTTCCTAGGTAAACAAGAGTAACACTCTCTGTTGTGAAGAATTTTCAGCGTAAAAAGGAATGGCTATTGTTGATGAGCACCTTGATTAATTTAAATAGTGGAAAATGGTAATTTTATCAGCAGAACTTATAATTTGTTCTGAAGGAAATACCCTGAAATTCCTTCTGAGGCCACAGCTGGTTAGAACACACACAGACAACACACTCCTTCTGCAGGCAACCATCAATCCAGATCATAAAAGAGCCCTGGATCCTGTATCCACTTTAAAATCATATGGTGAAAAAAAAAAAGAAGATTCTTATGAAGAAAATTAAATGAATAAAACCTACTAAAGAGCTTCTTAATTGTGATTGTAAAAGTGGGAAGATCATACCACATAGTGAAATGAACGCATGAAAATTGAAACAAAACAAAACAAAAAGCGAGTTGGAAGAAACCTCCAAAGGTCAGCAGTTAGCATGTCCTTCTGCTCAAGGCAGTGCTTCAGAAGAGCTGTAGCTTTGCCTAGTCAAGTTTTGGGAGGTTTCTGGGAAGATGGAGTTTTTCCCAAATGTGCCATTTGAAAAATGATATTCCAATAGATTTAATTTACAAATGGCAGCTTCCAAGAAGGAAGCTAGAAAAGTCTAAAAGAGTGTGAAGAGCATTCAGGGAGGCTGAATAGCTCACAAGGATCTGCACCATATGGACACATTCATATGGTTGATTTGTAGCACACTGTGGTGAGAAATCTCTGAGGATTTTCAGACTTAAATCACTGCACTTATCAGAATATGGTCTTCTGGAGAAATAGATGTCAAATGGACTTCTTCATTCTCTATATGGAGCTCTATATACACTCATGTATTTTTCTATATATACATGCATGCACATAAGATTTTCTGTAGCAAGAAACAATCGAAGCACTCTCTGTAGATCTACACTGACAATAGAAAAAAATTCACAAAAATATTTTGAGTACAAATATTTTGAGATTGGCAATTTTAGTAGCCCTTATTACACTATCTGTTTATACCACTAGAATTAAATAAACCTTTGTGGAAAGACTGATTTGTGTGTTGTTGAGTGTACAGGCATAGGGCTATATGCCACTTTAAAGTGTGGAGAGTTAATCTCATCACTTCAGACAGTATTCAGGTGAAAAAATATTCTGAAAAGATACCATAAGCAATTTGATAGGTAAGCATTCATACTGACCATACCGACGCAACTAAAGGTTTGAGTACCTGTTTTTTTATGTCACATTAGACTTTTCCTTCTGATTCCCACTCCCTACTCCATATTGTGTCGAAAGATAAGACTGAATACATAAGATTGAAACTGGACAAAGACACTCCAAATGTTTTCATCACAGTGCTCCCATAGCTGCCTCTCCTTAGTAATAGTAATTAGTTGGAAAAGACAGATACCCTGTGGGACTGACTTCAGCTGCTTTTTTTTTTTTTTAAACACTGAAAGCACAATGGAATAAAGAAGAGGCTTGTCATGACAACCATGTTAATATTTCCATTGATACAAGATGCTCCCTCAGTAGGCCTACGAGTGACCACATGAGGAAAAGATCAAGCACTTGCGAGGTGCATGTCTGTATTACAGCTGTAATATACTGCAGAAGTGGCTAAGCTGGCATTAAATGAGTTTGATCCAATGCTAGACACAGTCAAACTGCAGATGAGCCTGCCAAGAAGTGGGGTAAGCTCTCTGCTCATCTCTAGGCCACTGCAATTATATTCATCTCAGTACCTGAGCCAGCTCAGGCATTTCCAGAACATAGGGGAGAGTGAACATGTCCTTGGGAACAAAGTGAAGAATGTGTCAAGTTGAAAGAAAATGAGAACCTCATCAGTACAAATACCAGAAAGTTCTAAGTTGACTACTCCATGTGCGGTTGTACTAGAGAGTGTACTTAAATCTAACTCTTTGAAAAGGTCAATAAGTACTGTTGCAGTTGGTGGATTTCCATCCGTGGCTACTGAGATTTATTAAGAAGCTTAATTTTTCCAAGAAAGAATTACCAAAGAAAAGACACTGCCAATTTTCTGTTTTCTACAAAAACACTGAGTCTAGATCATTAGAATAGCATTACATCTCTTCTGAAATTTCTGCTGTCCTGTAGAGGATCAAATCATATTTCCAGCTTGAACAGTATTTATGCTATGTATTAGCACAGAGGCTGAGAATTTTAAATGGAATCTGATCACACGATCGGATTTGAGAGGACATCTCTGGGACTTCGGCAGGTATACAAGCACAGTGAGTTTGTGCACTATGATAATGACAGTGGTCAGGATGTGTCCTCAGAGTCATCACAAGAAAGACCTATATTGGAGTGTGGAAGGCTTTTGGATGTATATAAGATTATCTTTTTTTTTAATTTTTTCTGGGCACATGGAGAATTATGTATAAGATAGGGCCAAAAGTAAAGTTTGCATGATTAAGGAATATAAAATGTTGCATCTCATTGTATTTAGCTTAATGGAATTATTTAGTTATTCTTCAAAAACTGTTTAATCCATCTCTTTGGAAAGGGCAAGTAGACTAAGCAGATGTACTTCTGGTAAGTTTTTGCTATATGTATAGGCATTGCTTTTTTTAAAGCTATAAAATGTATTAAAAAGATCCAATTTTCTACTTGCGTCTTTTGGAGCAATGAGTAACTCAGAAGAAGTGAAAGCTGTGTTGTAACACTGATGAAGTGAAACTTATTTCCACAACACAGAGTTGGAAAACACCAGCTTCTGAGGGACTTGCCATTTGTATTTCTGCAGCCTTATCCAATCCCATCCTCACAAACACAGGCAGCTTCAGTGAATGAAGTTACTCTGAGCCCTGCACAAGTCCATCAAGACTATCCACCATGGAGATACATTTGATACGCATCAGTTGTACTCACAGAAATGTGGCTACAGTCACTGGCTGAAGAAAACCTCAGCTACAGATTTTCCAGAAACTAAAAGAACACAGTAAGTAAAATGAAACTGTATGCTTGTCGGATATTTAAACTTTCTACTCAGGGCTCTGCTGTTAGCCCACATAATGCACAAAATACTGGAATGGGGAAATCTCTGGTCTGACCCACTACAGCTACTCTTAGTTTAAAAAGGGAGAGAAAGTGGACTGTCTTTTAGCCAGTGGATTTTACAGCAATAGTGAGAAAACATGCAATTGCCTTTCATTCTGGTCTCATTCACCATTGCAGTCCTTCACTTTTCTGAATGTGTGAAGCTTAATTAATTCTCTGTAGAGGGTGAATGAATGCAACACCAAAGCTACTGACCTCTAGCTGTTCATTCTGCTGGACACATACTCGTTATTTAGCCTCCCGAAGTCTAAAGTTTTAAACAAAAGAGAAGTCACAGTCTGCCTCAGCAGACAGCCCTGGAATTAAAGTCACAACTTAGTACTCATGCCATTTTGTATTTTAATTTTGCGTTGTTCATTTAGTTTAACTTCACAGAGTTAAGCAATGGGATATAAAAGACTATTCTGACCCAGGCAATGGAACAAAAAAGTGCAGTTAGCTCCAAGTATGAGTTGTTGGTGTAGAGCTCAAGGAAGAGCCATGGAAGACTGGGTGAAACCACATCTCCCATCTAGATGATGGTAGATGAGTACCCCAGAACACTATGCTACAGGAATATATACAGTCTGTGCTTTAGCATGAGGTTTCATGATTTAAGTACATCCACAAATAGCAGTAGAGGAGCAGGGCCCTGCATACACAGTCTGTGTCTCCTAAGTCTCTGCTCTCTGCTACAAGAGGGTAGACTTGAAATTTGTCAGGCAGCGTCCTATATCGACTTCCAATCTTTCATCTGAAATGGAGAAGGCAAGCATCACTCAACCAACTGACAATAGGGGGGAAAGCTTTGATATGCTAACTTAGTAAAACCCAACACCCTAGTTGCAAATCCTCTGTAATCCCATGTTATCAGAAGGAATCCCCACTTGTTTGAGAATCAGGAAGCTTTCTGCTATGCTATTATTCTCTCTAATATCCACGCTTCCCCTGCTGCTTTGCTTTTCTTGTGCAGCACAGCAGCATGTGGAAAACCCTGAAACTGAACTGTTGATAACATCACGCCTTTAACAAATTTGCAGACTGATGGATTCCTACCAGAAACTGTGTTCACTGAGCAAGCTGTAAATTTAGAAAGGTAGGCATGTAGCTTGACTGAAGGAAATGTAATTCAAGAACTGATTACATAGTTAGATAAATGCCTGACAGGACCAGCTGTAGTAAAGAATAAGCACTCAACATCTCTCCTAATGGAGTGTTGGTCTCTCTAAACAGAAAAAAAAAAATGTTTTTATTATTCCAATCTTTTACCAGAATGTGCTATCACAGCGTTTCATCAGGATATGCATGAAGAAGTAGGAAAAACAGCATACACCTAATGACATGGTCAATTCAAGATAATTGGGAAAAAACATACTTCTAGGATTTCAAACAGGTCATTAAGTTACAGTATCACCCATCAGATACTTGAAGAAAACTCTGCCGGAGTGAAACTACCATTGCTGTAGATCACAAACCCTAAATGCAGTGTGTGACGATGGAAACTGTAATCCCCTTGGGAAAAACAAACGCTCCAGCTAACACTGCTATAAATGTTTTTAGGCATCTCTCTCCCTGCAAGTGCTGTACAGTCTCCTGACCTCTGGAAAAATGGAAATGGTTCTTTCTTTACACAAGATCCTGCACACTTAGATCTGCAGTGAAAAAAGCAGATCTGTGAGGAGGATTAAGGCTCGCCAGCCAGACCTGCTGTGGGTTTATTCTCTTTCATCACAACTTTGTCTTGGCTGCTTGTTCAGTGAAAGTGACTACCTCCTCTATCATTACACTGCCCTCTTTCACAGCAGATTTTCTTTCTTAACCCAGATTTTCCACGTTTTTTACCTTGTTTTCGCTTCCTCTCCTGTTCAAGTCCTTGCCTTCAAAGCAGATGCCCCAGCATGGCACGGATCCTTTGGGCAGCCTCCTGCTGCCATGGGGACCCATCCGGGTGCTGCCAAATGCAGCCTTTCAATGAGAGAAGCAGCAAAGCAAGAGGAAACAGTGCCCAAGAGGTTGCCAGCTTCTCTCCCTGCCAGCGCCCTTCCTGGTCATCATGGAGTGCAGTATGACATGCCCCTGCTGCCTCAGCCACAGCCTGCAAGTGACACCAGTCATAGCATCACTTCTGCAGGCTCCCTGCTGAGCTGCAGTGACCAAAACATCATCTCATGCCTCTGAGGATGACAAGGCTGGGAGGTGCCAGGCCTCACTGTCCCCTCAGTGAAGACCCTGTAGGGCCACACAGGTTGCTATGCTGACCCTCATCACCACCCACTGCTCTCTGTCTAGCAGCAATCTGGATTTCTCTGGGAGGTATCTGGGAGCACATTTGCACTCAAGGAAGTTACTGCTTTGCTGAGCGGCCCCGCAGCTTTATCTATGCTCCTTCTGAGAGGAACTAACACAGAATCCCCTAGCCCACTGTATTTCCCTTTGCCTGTAGAGAGAATCCCCAAACAAGCTGATTTGAAGCACTTGTCTTGTCTACTGCTTGTTTAGCTGCTGGTGACAGAGAGAAGTCTCCAGGGAAAATAGCACTTTAAGGGAACTTCAGTTTTACTTTAGCCAGTTCTGACAAATGGCTGAATAAATCTTAGCTCACTGAGAGTTTTGGATCCCCCTTCTACATATTAAAAGAAAAAAAAGAGCCTATTAAAAGACTCTCCTAAGAAAATAGCTTTAAAGTACAGTCACATAACAATCCGTGTATAAAGACCATATAAAAAAATTCCAGACATCTCTCAGTTGTGGTGGCTTAATTTCTGGAAAAGGGTGGCGGGGTTTTTTTTGAGTCTCCAGTTACAAGCCCCAAACCCACACTTCCACACTCAGGATATAACAAAGGCCCCTGAAATTGAAACAAAGGGACAAGAGCGACTTTCTTTTTAAGGATCTGCTAGTTGACAGGGAACTACTATAGGAAACAGATGAGAAACACAGACTCCAGCTGAGCTGTGTGAAACAGCCAGTCCCTGTTTTGTTACCAGGCAAAAAGGCAGGCACGTAGAGCTCCTCTTTATTGCTGCTTTTTCTCTTATGCTCTGCTTTATGTTCTCGTTATGAATTGCAAGGCATTATTATTGAGGGGGAATCCATCCTGTCCATCCCTCCCAAGGTCTGCGCACCCCCAGAGGCAGGGCAGAGTTAGTGCCCTGCCAAAATGCATAGGAGGGACAGAACACAGAGCTCGACTCCTGCTGTGTGCAGGAGGGCACACGCATGCACCAGGGAGGGCACTTGCAATGGCATGAAAAGCAAAGCGGTCCATGGGGAACCTAAGAGTGTGGGACAATCAGCTGGTTACCACGAGATGGGTGGGATCAGCTCCCACAGAGTTCCTGAGGAGTTTTTTTAAAACAGGAAAGCAAAGTTGTTATCTATTTTTGCCGAAGAGCTTAACTGAAAAAGGAAGAAACATCAGTCTTACGGATTGTTCATCCAAATATGTTATTCCCTGAAAAGCACGTATTATCTGCATGCTTTAAAATGAGTCACCAGTGTCCTGCTATGTTTGGGGAGCGAACAAATTGAAGAGCCAAATGCGCCTCACAGCAGTAAGAAGCAGGATTACTAAAGGGCTGATTTAGTTCTGGCACAGGTTACCAAGGGAGGCTGCACATTGCCATCCTTGTAGATTTTTAGGAATGAATTAGATAAACAGCTGCCAAAAATGATGTAAATTAGGAGGGAAGGAGTGCATTTTGCAATGTCATGTGGCTCTACATACGTCTGAAGAGATCCTTCAAGAAGGCACTGCATTTCTTTATCAGTCACAAGAAAAAAAAACACCTTCTAGATGCTGTCTACCAGTAAGAGCACATGGCAATAACTTTGAGTTATTATTTCCATGTTACTCAGAAATTTTTTTCATTGGACAAATTTGCATCATGAATTTGCCTATGTTAGTAGCAACAAATATGCCACGACCTGCCTATGTAATAACTCACTCTGATGAAGAAACACAACATACATTAGCAGACCTGGTATAAGGATTTCCCTTCCATACAGAAAAAGGTACTTGGTTTTGTTAATTGATTAATGATGCAGAAAACCCATTCTTGACCATTGGCCTATTTATGTAGTAGCTGGAGTGTCACAACGTTAAGGCTGTTGGTGAAATATTTGCAGGATAACTTGACCACACAGATGTTGTTAATGGCCAAGTGCTGTAAATATAAACTAACTGACATTTGAGCCATAGAATAAATTGTCCCCAGTGCATATGGGATGTACAAAACAACTAAGCAGCTGGATTTATAAATGGCTGGCATCAGGAATTGCTGTTTGGAACTTAATCCCAAATGATTTTTTTTCTTTTCATTTTTTGTTCACCTGCTTCTGCCAGGACAAGGAAACCAAGCGGAAAAAGGAAACAAACAAACAAACAAACAAACCCAAAAAACACCAACAAGACGTTACTTTGCATGAGGACTTTAGAAACAGAAGATCATCGATATTGCACTCTGGCTTCAGCAAATAAAACAGAGGAGTTTTTCTTCATAACTTAAATGCGAGTTGTAAGAGATGAAGCCAGGAAAAAGTCAGAAATATTATCTGAGTATTATCTAGTCTCAGTCTAATTTGATAGTCCACATGCTGGGTCCACAGCTTCTAGTGGAGACCAACACTGCATTTTTTACAAAGGAATTTAAAAGCTAGTGATATTCTGTTGTAGTTCAGAATTGGGTGGCAGATATGCCCAAAAAGCACAATGAAGAAGTCCTCATACAGACTTGTGTTGCACTGTTGACTTTCACAGTGTGGATATACCATGATCTGCTTCAAAATTTCTACCACGCTTACTTGATAAATTTGCACTTATAATATGGGAAAAGTCCATGCAGTATGATACAGCGGTAACAATAAGTATGTAATGAAATTTAATAGGAATTCTACAGGAAGAACTGCAAACTGGATGGGAAGGAACACAGACATCCAAGAATACAGCCAGGTTGCTTAGTGGCAGTAAACAGTAAACTTAGTTCATATTTTCTTTCGTCTCTGTGAGTCTTCATGCCCACTGGCCTTTGAGAAATCCTTATTCTATGTCTTTGAATCTGTTCACAGTATGTGGCTACATGATCTCTGTCTTGGAATGCTGTTAAGTTCCTGGTCAAAGGAGGACCAGCAAGTCAGAAGTGCAAAAGACCATACTCCCAATGAGTAAAGAAAAAAGTCAAAATACTTCAACTATCACATGGACCCTACCCTAGAAAATATCCGCTCCTTAGTGATGAGAAGCTAAGAGATGATCCAGCTGAACCAAGAATGGTATGGTGAGTAAAAGAGCTAAAAGAGCGGGTGTGTTTGCCAGCCATTGAACTAAAGATAGAAGGCTCTGTTTATGCATTGACACGGATTATCTAAATACATGAAAAGGAGGCATTTTCCACCGTCTACAAAAGGAGAAATTCTGGAAGAGGGATTGATGCCAAGTATTTTTCTAAACTTGATGTGTTAGAAGGGCCCTGGCAACTGCCTTTAGAAAAACAGCTCATGTTTGCACATATTCACCAACCTTTTGGGGAGACAGTTTCTTCAGACCGCCTTTTGGCTGTGCTTGGCACCTGAGACATTTTGCTGGAAAATACAACGTGTTTTTGTTACTGTAGAAGGTAGTAAGGTTTACAAAGATTATGTTTTGGTCTGGGGAAAAAACATAGACGTGCATGACTGGAGACTTCAAATAGGAAGAGTAGAAGTTTCTGGCTAAAGCTGAACAAGCAAAAGTAAAAACTCTAATGGAAATAACATAGTTGGGAGAAAAATTAACACAGCAAGGAATACAAGAAAATCTCAATACAGCTGAGGGCAATCTAAACTCACTTGGCTCAACAGACAAGGAAATGGAATGAAGATTTAATAGAATTATGAGATACAAAACAGTATTTTTATGTAATTTGGATAAAACAATTCATTAGGATTTCAGCTAGCTAAACAAGGCAGGCCCACTGCCTATCACACAGACAGCAATTTTTGAAAAGGTTGGAGTGTTTGCCTATGACTGGATGAATGTCTGATGAGCAAGCTGCCACTTTGCACTAGGAAAGATGTTTTTAAAACTGAGAAGCTGTAGAGCACTACAAACAACAACCTGCTTTGACTGTTAAGCAATAACCTCAGATATTTCTTCCAATAACATGATGGCTCAAAGGTGATCACACAGTGCCTTCTTAGTTCCTGCAACACGTCCAGTTAACACGTACTCCCAGATTGTCCGTGCCTTTCAGCCATGACCTTGTGTCAACTGCGCCACCAGATGAGTTTGTAGGGTTTACTTGTTGCTGTGATGTTTATGGTGAACTACTTAGATTTAAGGATTCTATTATCTTATGATGTATGCTATGAAATATGATGCCTTGCTATGAAACCTGCTTGGATTTGGACAATAAGAAGGCTCAGGACTATTGCAGTGCAAAGAACAGGAGATGCAGGAAAAATCAGTAGAGGGGAAAGTTCACCTCTTTTAAGGTCATTCTGAGACCTATTGTCTTGTGAAACTCAGTTTAACCAAGCTGTAGATTTTTATACATAATGTCTCATCTGTCTTCACCGATCTTCTCAATTCCAGTTTCACTTAAAAACACATGCCAGATCAGTTTGAACTCTCGGTTGCACAATCCCAGTGATCTGACAGACTGCTCCCAAGAAAGCCAAGAGCCCCAGTATCGCCCGTATGGCGCCTGCATGCTCTTCACACACTGCCCAAGGAGAGTACAACAGGCAACGCCAAAGCAAATAGTCTGACATTCTTTGTATAGATCAGCAACATGCCTTTCATTAAAATTTGCTGTGGCCACAGTCGTGATATATTTTTTTTAGCAATTGTAACACAGCTGATCTCTTGAATTACAGATTGGTGAGGAGGGATCCCTGCATAAGCAAAACAAAGGGAACTGTGCAAACACTGACTCATAGAGGAATAAATTGGTGATTTTTCTAGCAAACTAAGTAATAATGAAAACTGGAAGCAGACATCTGATACCTACGGTTTCTAAAATAAATTCCTTCCTTCTAAAGGAGGAAAAAAAGCCTAAACAGGGAGACCAAATCTTTCAAACTCATGCACTAACTGCAGGAAGCTAATCTACATACACAAGTACATGCAACCTAGCCCCTACTCCCAAGATTCGATTGGAAAGTTACACCTCTAAGATTTACATGCTCCACAAACAAAACATACTTACCACAAAAACAAGACCATATATAGGAGTAAGGCTATGAAAAGGGATAGAAACAAGTGCAGGAAGGATCAAGATCCAGCAGCAGAAGGATGCAGCTGTCAACTTAAGACTGAGCTTCCAGTTGCATTTATGCATCTGTGAGAACCACGAAGATTCACAGAGTCTCTTCAGTAGAGGATTTTCCTACATCATGGTCAGAATCTGGTCATCATGGACACTGCATTCTTAATCTGGTCATCCTGGACATCAGGTTCTTAATGAGGGAACAGCATAGTTTAAGCCAAACAGATTCTTGGGGTTTTGCTCAATCCCAACCCTTTGGTCACACAAATTCTTTAATTTCCATTTAACTGCCATTTGAGGTCCATGTGAGTAGTTTGTACAACAAAGCATACATTGATACACAAGCACATTCTCATCTATCAACTGACTTTGAAGACTTTGTTCACAGCGTATACCTGATACCAAAACCTTGCCACCAAAAGTAGGATTTCTACCTCCAGCTTATATCTGAGAATAAGGCTGGGCTAGCGGGATTCTCTTCGAGTTTTCCTTGCCAACCTGCAAGACCTGTACCAATACCCACTCCAGCAAGTGTACCCATGAGACTAGCGAGCACCACTGAAACTGGCTGTTCACTGTGAAGCCACTTGTAAACCTGCTACACAGCAAGTACAGAACGCTCCCCCAGTCTCCAAAACATAACACACTGCTGATACTAAAGCACCACATTTCTTACTTCCTTATATTTATAGATCCCTCCTGTATGTTTTTTTCTTTTTTTTTCTTTTTTTGATTCTTTTTTTTTCCTTTTTTTTTTTTCTTTTTCCCCAAACACAGCCTTTGTATTGCCATACTTCAACATGAAAAATTTTGGAAGTGTTGCTACCAACACAATAATATCCCCTAAACCTGTTCACAGATACTTCCTCTGCCCTAAAACCTCTTAATCATTACTATAATTTTTTGCCTATGCAAGGATCTTTAGACATTAATAGATACTGCATGCTTTGCCCTTGAGTAATTTTGTAAGGCAATTTGAAAATCTTAGGCAAATTTCTTTATGCTAGTAGATGCTACAGTGACACTCTCTATGACAGATACATTTTCAGAGTCATGTCTTTCATTTTAGCAGGTTAACCAATTCTGTTTTAAGTAATTAATCTGAAAAAAAAAGTTCATTTGGCTCAATCCTGCAGCTTTCCGCTCCAAGTGGTGGTGAAACATACCAACACAGACAGTGAACGGATAGCTAACTTATTCCACAATATTTTCTTTTACAACGTAAGAGCAAAAACTTCACACCATTCACATCAGCATTTCCCATAGGGCCAAAACATAATCCTGAAAATTCTGCGAATTGCTAAGGATATTATATGCTGAGGATAAGATTACAGAGAAACAATGCAGCCATTTTGAGCAAAGCTTTCCCACAGTGAAAGGTTCAGTGGGGCCCAGCTGGTTGTTTTGACTTCAGACACTGACTCAGGGATTGGAAAGTTGGACACCAAGGGTGGAGTAGAGAAACAATTTGGCAGGCAAAAGGAAAAAGTTAACCTTTTTCAGTCCACTTGCTGTGTACTGCACCTACCAGCCACAGCAGGGTCTAAAAGCAGATTAGTCCCCGTATGTGCTGGCTTAGTGGTACGCAAGTGGTTATGATACCTTGTTTTGCTCCTCCTTCGTTTATGCTCTGCCTTACGCTAGAGGCCCAGAAGCAGCTTTTGTAGAATGTGTATTTTAGAGGGGCTTGATCCCATTTTAAAGTAGTGCCATAGCAAATAACTGATATCTATAACTACCGAATAAAATCTCAGGGAATCATCCATATATATTTTTTTAATATTCACTTTTTTTTTTTTTTCTTCTTTCTGTGCATTTGAAGTTTATTCTAAATGTTTCATGTTTTAGAATAAAAGCAAACATTCTTTTGGCTGGTACCTTGACAGTAGAACAGCTATTTCAGTTGATGCGGCGCTGGTTTTTTTCCCCCTACACAGTATAGTGTTTGCTTACTGCTGCACCTTTCCCAGCCAACATATGTTCAATAACACACAGAGCACTGCTTCTGGCTGGCTCCAGAGCATGAGATGTGGGCTCAGGGGAAGCATCCCCATGTGGGGGCTACCACGGAGGACTGCAAGGGCAGGTCAGCGAGCAGCAGGAGCCCAGGCAGCTGCCCCAGCATGAGCTCTTGCCGTGCCCTCCCGCTGGCAAGGCAGCAGCTGGGCTTTCCAGCTGCGCACAGGGCTGCTGTTGTGGCCCCGGCACACAGCGGTGGGCAGGAGGCCAGCAGACACCTACTCACTGATTTATAGGCAGCGCTTTGTTGTGCATTCCTGCTGCCTGCAGGATCCTGCTGACTTTACACATGCTTAGCTCCCAGTAAGATCAGTGGCAACTTCGCCTTCATTGAGATCGTAATCCCAGAGCCTCCAAGAGGGAATATCGACAGACACTGCCAAACCACTTGGTATTCTGTGTTTAGAAGGCTGTGCAGGCAGCAGCCGGGAGTAATTCAGGGTGTATTTGCTGCTGCAGTGCGGTGCTGGCAGGAGTGCCTAACCTCTTGGTGCATCAGCTTGCCCAGCTGGGAACACAGGCTGCAAGGGGCGTGAATTCCCGTCTGGAAAGCGCGCTGAGATGCTTCAGAGAGGAGAACAATTGTTTCTGCAGAGTTATTGTTCTCTGAAGAGAATTATTGCTTTTACAACTGAGAGCAATCTGCTTGAAACAGTTTTCTGTCTTAGCCTCTCTCTTTTTTTTTCTTCTGAAGTTTTTTTGTTGTTGTTGTTGTTTTTTTATGCTGAGGAAATACGCCTCAAAGGCATTATGAGTAACATGTTTTCTTTCCTCTTTCTGAAATCCCACTTTTCAATGTTCTTTCACTCTCCAGTCCCAGGTTAGTGAGTACTGACAAATACTATCAACACATCTCCGACAAAGAATAAAGTTCTGTCTGGAGACATTTTGCTCCCTCAAAAATGTTGAGCTAAGAGAGCTAAAGAAGAAGCGGGGGTGGGGGAAGAAAGAGAGAAATGAGAAACATTTCCAAACATAACATAAAAGGTCTTGCCTTAAGACCATGGATTTCCTTTTTGGTACTTTCAAAGAATGCGTCTTTAGTTCTCTTTGGCTGTGTGACCAACAGTTGTGGGGTGTGTCTGTGGTTTTCTTCTCTTCACAGTAACGCTATTGTTCAGAAACTGCAGCCAATTTATGGAAAGAGGTGGAATGTTTATGTAACTTACTTTGCTTTAGACAAGAAATAAAAAAAAAAGACTGGTGGAGGAAGGCCAGTCAAAACAGGATTTTTCTTCCTTTCTGGACACAGATGTTGGGGGAAAAAAGCCAGCTCTGTCTTCGCGTTAAACGAAACAGCATTTCCATTTTTAGACACTTTTTTTAATTAAGTAGGTCAGAAAAACAAAACCAGCCATTAGATTAGTGCTATAATTTACTTGCTTCAAAATGTGCCATGTTTGAGAGCTGCTCTGTTGACATGCTTACAACACTATAAACTGAGAAATAGATATATTAGGGTCAGATGATAGCACTTTTGCCTAGACTGCTGTGTCCCAAACATACAGTTGGCAAGTACTGCTCGACTGCAGATGGTGAGTGTCTCTTTGTCACTAGAATGGTGTTCCCTGCCATTTCCAAATTAGCTGAGCTACAAATATGATTTGCAATTGCAAACTGAAGCAAGGTAGCCAAAAGAATGAATCGTCTTATTTATGTCTCCCCAGTGTCTATGCTGGAAAGGCAGAGAAATTAGGAGAAATTAGATTTCCACCTTATCTTCTTAGTACCCTATCACAGAAGAGGTCAACCTCTTCTCTAACCAGAACACTGATTCAAAACCTTTAGGTCAAATTCAGCTTTTCTAATTGGAAGAAAAAATGAATCTATTTACTTCAAAGATTTTGATTCAGTAAGAATAGGGATCTTTAAATCTTAGGGCATCCTCAGGTGGCTTCTCAGAGTTTACAGCAATGCAGGTTGAGCCCAATCTAAGCTAGGCAGGTGCAACTCACCTGAAGCCAGCAAGTTCCATCAAAGGTGTCTCAAAATATGGTTTTTAATGTAAGAAAATTTCCAGCCACCACTTACGCCATCACAAAACATATCCTGCTCATGCTGCAGTGCCACCAGCATGAAACCAAGTGGGCATCCAGCCAGGGTTTGCAGACACCAGCACTGGCAAGACTGAAATAGTGTCTAAATTCAAAATTTGCTCTTTGTCTCAGACTTACACACAAAAGTCTCACAAAAACAACACAGAAAATATTATAAATAGAAAACAGAATAAAATTTGGTGGATCAAAACCCCAAATGAATGTAGTTTTGTTAAGCCACAAAAAATACAGAGCTCAAGAGAGACTGAGGAAACTGCCCCTGCCAAAATGTTTCAGCTTCAACAGGGAGAACAATTTCTGGAAGAAGATTCTGCTTCTATAATTATCTGATTCTTTGCCTCACTAAGATCACCAGTTTATTGCATTGGACCAATAAAGGCTTCTTAGGTGCCAATAATGTTCAAGAGATTCCATCTTAGCCCAGCACTCAGGTGCCAGAGCACTCTCAACCTACTACCAAACCCCTAAGCTTTTCAATTTCTCTGAAAGGCGGGGCTGCACCAATATCAGAGAGGAAATTGTTCCAGCAACATTATTCAGCTTGAAACCCCTACTCGAGTGTGCAGAGTTTATTTGACCCAATGGGCCAGATTGAGCTGTGATTGCCTTACCTCCTCGCCAACTGCAACAGAATTGCACAAGCGTGAGCGGAGTCTGGTCCAACAACAAGTAATCTGCCATATGGAAGCTACTGAGCAGACATCTGCAGGACATTGAAAGTGCTTTTCTATATACAGCACAGAGTGCTACAGTTGTGCATTCCACAGAGACCCAGTTTGCAAAGGGATAGAAATGAAACATTACTTAGGGTTTTGGTTTCTTGGCCTTGAAAACTGAAATCTGAAAAGAATTATAGCCCAGTGCCATACCAAATCAGTTATGCAGTCATTCCTGGATTTTCCCATGGAATTTTTACATAAGAATTAGGCTGTATTTGATGCAAACTAATACACACAAAGAACCGTGCTGGTCAGAGGCAAGCCAGCTTATAGATGAGTTTCAGAAGTTTTTGAAAATGCACGTAAAAATCAATTATAGTGAAACACACTGCTAAGGATTACTAGAAATTTGATGACAGCTGACTCATTAAAAGCCATCATGCCTTACATCTTGTCCCTGAGAAGGTTTGCAGTACTCTCCCATTCAGACAGTTCTTATCTTCTCTATCAGTGCCTCCCCACCTTGCACACTCTGTCCCACAAACTGGGAAACTGGAAATACCCTGTTCATCTCCATTTGGACACCTTTGGCTTGAGACATTGCTGGGGGATGGAAAAAGCTCTGTGCTTTCTCAAGAAATGGGCAACCTTTGATGGGAGGTTGGCTGCTGTCCAGGAACACACAACGAAGAGACTCCCTGCAGCTTTCTCAGCTCTTTGTGTACCCATGCAGCAGCTGGGCACAATCTGCCCTCACAATGGTGTGTCTGTAACAACACAACCAAATCCAGTCCTAGCATGGAAGAGAAGCACCATCCAACCGGAGGTCAAGTTTTGAATTATAATCGTGTCCCTCCAGACTCCAGATATCTGAATCAGCTGCTTCCCCCTCCACTCAGAGCACTGTAGCTAATGCTCCTTTATCCCACTAAAAGTCCAGTTGCCTTGAAAGGAGGCAATTCTTTCAGAAAAGCAAAACTTTTGCCCATGAAAAAGAATGAAGATGATAGCATATTAATCAGGAAGAAGAGTCAGTCTTTGTTGCTTTGCCTTCATTGCAGGGGACCTGGTGCAAACTTTTAGTGAGCATGACCGTGCAAGAGTAGGTCTCTAATTATTTTCTTGTACCCTATTAAAGCATTGAATTCAGTTCTCTAGTCCAGTCACAAGCACCAAAAGCACTGCAAGACTCAGAGTTAGTGATTAGTGTTATCACTGACCTGCAGAGGAATCCTGGGGGGAGCCTCATCCAATTCTGAGATGTGGACACAAAGGCTTTCAGCACAGAATGACTGCAGTGGCCTGGCTGAAAAAAGAAAGATGCTTTCCTTGAGTTTGAACCCATTTTGAGCCTTTTATGCTTAACTCAAAGCTTTTCTTTCATTGAGCCTAGTGTTGTCATAATTTTCACTGCATTAATCTCTAGAGTTCAAATCCCTCTTTTTAACTTGACACTTTGGATGTGAGATGACAAGTGTTAATATTCATTATTCTGCTGAGCTATAAATATCCTGAGGTATAGCAACTTACTGGAAAGGACACAACTGAAATTATTTCCTCAGCCCCATGCTTACAGATGTTCGGATCTTAATTACAGATAAGATCTTTCACATACTGAAATGTGCTTGTTGCACTTTTTTGGCACTAGAGTTCACTTCAGCACTTTTATTTTAGTGACTACTTGTAAAGTTAAAATAGTCAGACGTTCCTGTTCACAGTAGGTGACTTGCACATGTATATTTGTGTTCAGTCTACACACCATTCTCCTGTTGCAGTACATAAAGAAAAGCAATCATTCCAAAAGCTATTGGAGTTTCCCTACTGAATTTTTCTTACAGATTATTCTTCTAGCAAGATCTTACTTGCAATATGTTTTCCCATCGGAGGTGTGCCAGATTTTTGGGGCAACGCTGAACAAAGGTCTCACCACCTTTGTAACACTAAACAGCATTTAGTCTCTTTCATAAACTTGATAGCCTGTAAATCTGAGATGTTCCACACCCTCTGCATTCCTATGTCGCATACTAAGAGCCTCTTCTTTAATTACAAGGTGTGGCATATCTGGACAAGAGACAGCTAATCCTCCAGATGTGCGTGTGTGTTATTTACATTCACCCTAGAATTTCTCCTGCATACAAAGCTTTGGCTCTGAGTCGCAAATGTTAGAGCACACCAACAAAATCTCTAGCTTATGGCCATGTTTCATATCATTTAATATTCTGGTTCACTAATAATTAAGTGGAAGTGCTCTGAGCACAGTAGATTGAGATCTAAATGTTGGGAGGTATGGAGATCTAGGAGTTTGGTTCATGCTGGTGACTACTAACAAAACTTCAGCTGTCTGCAAACCTAAAACTTCAACCCAAGTTGCATGAGCATCACAGGACCCAGCCCTGCACAGCAGCAGAGCTAAACATGACTGTGACTGTCGTCAGTGGCTGAAGCACACCACATCCATCACCACCGCCCAGTGCAGGGGAGGACAGACACTCCCCTGGACCCATGCCTGCCATGCTCGCCAGGCCATTTCCTCACCCCTGTCCAAGTCTGTCACCCTCTGTGCTTCCCACATCCCACAGCTTCAGGAAATCCAAAAAGCCTCAGCCACACATGCCTCCTCCCCTCCTTTCACTTGAAATATTCCTCTTGTTCGAGTGCTTCACTCCTGAGAAACGCCCTTTCAGCACCACCCTTTCATGGGCCACCACTGTGTGGACAACCTTTGGCCGCAGGGACCATTGGGGGCTATGGGTGGTAGGCAGTGTCTTCTAAAGGAAGCCACTGTGGGACAGGCTCCCCACCACAGACCTGCCCTTACACAGAGGACTCCCCTCTGTAACTGAGTGATTGTTCACCATCCAGCAAAGAGAATTTCCAGAGAAAGAAAATCCAGGTAATTCTGGACTCCACATAAGAAGCAGCAGCACCTCTGCCTGTTTTCACATATTGCCTTAGGCAGACAGCTAGGATCTACAACTCGGTCCTTCTTTCTGGCCCAGCCCCTCCGAAAGGGCCTTCTGGCTGGAATTCACTGCACAGTGTCTGTGGTGAGGTGGTAGCAGTGAGGCTGGCTGCACTGACCCTGAAGGAGAGGCCAGAGGAGCTCCATGCCAGGCACAGCCACCTCCAATGGCCCCACCAGAGGGCACAATGTCAAGATAGCAGCACCTTGAGGAATAAGTATTCAATAAATGGTAAAGCTCTATAGAGGCAGAGAAGAAAAGTGTGAGAACCAGCCCTGCGGACCTCACAGTCAGGAAAGAGTGATGGGAGGAGATGCTCCAGGTACTAGAAGAGGCATTCCCCTGCAGCCTATGGAGAGGACCATTCCGGAGCAGTTCATGACAGATTGCAGCCCATGCAAAAGACCCCCGCAGGGTAACAGTGGGAGGAAGAAGGAGCAGCAGGGACAAATTGCTACGGACTGATCACAACCCCTATTGCCACCCTCCTAGAGCTGCTCAGGGAGGGGACAGTGAGAGAGGTGGGAATGAAGTTGAGCCTAAGAGCTGAGCTGAAGAGAAAGGAAGGAAACATGCTGTTTTAATTGTTCTCTTTTTTCACTATCCAAATATATTTTGATAGGCAATACATTAAATTAATTTTCCTCAAGTCAAGATAGATTTGCCAGTGCCAGTAACTGGCAAGCAATCTCCCTCTCTATCTTGACATACAAGCTTTTTTGCATCTTATGTTTCCCTCTGAGTCTGGGTGGGCACCTGGCAGCCAGCTGAGGTCAGCTCACCATAGTCACATGCTGGAGCAGCCATAGAAAAGAGAGGGGGCAAAAAGAAGAGTTATCCTGGCACTGCGGTCCAAGCCTGGAGCTCATGATGCTTTCCCTTATGAACTGAGCCATTATCTGAGGATTGCTCTGTACACAGAGCCCCGTTTCAACACAAGTACATCATGAGGTTGAGTTTGTGGGTTGGGAAAGTTATTTGCAAGGACAAGGCTACCCGTGCCTACCGCCCAGAGATAGTGTTCTTAAGTAGGACAGAATCTTTTCTGTAGCAGTCCAGGGAAAGTTCACTGAAAGGAGGGATCCTGCATGAAAGAAATGAGAAAAGGCACAGATCAGAAATTAGCAGCTTAACTGAAAGACTACGAAAAGCCCCTCTTCAGGGTTGCTAGGAACATTAGTACAAAATGCTGGCGTGGGTTTTAGCTCACATCCTTAGCTAACCAGTGCACACGGTGTTGGCAGATGCAGCACTACCATGCTGACACGCTGCCCTTTCTGTCGCAGGCTGCCTTACCCTGACTTCCCATTACACTGCCCAAGAGTGCCAGGCAAGCACATAACCAGCCCCCGCTTCAACACCTGAACCCAGCAGAAAATTTATTACTGCAAAAAGAAGAAATGCAAAAAAGAGATCATCTCTGGACGTAGCCCAGACAAAACGTAACTTGCCATAACATAGCCGTGAAAGGCACTGCTAGCAAAACACCCTGGCATGTTACAGCATCCTCCCAGCTTGTACAAAAGCTGCTTTCTTGCTGATCTCAGTTTATTCTATTTCCAGGCATAACTGAAGTGTGTTTTGTTTTTCTTTATGGGTCACCTGGCCTCCCAGTAGGTGTTCTGGGCCACCGTTAACGCTGGGTAAGACAAAGCTCTTAAACTGTTTTCTCCTTTATGCAGAGCTTTTTCCTCTCACCTTTTATTAGCTGATCTGCAGCAGCTGCAGATAGATGTACAGATCCTTTCCTGAAGCAGTCCCCAAACAAACAATGGCTTCTTCTTTCTCCCAGAGCTACCCACAACAAGCCAGGGGCTGCAGAAGGCAGACAGTATCACCAGCATTGCCCCAGCCTCTCCTTGGTATCCCAAAAGCAACACTGGGTGGGAAAATGAACTTGTACACAAAATTCACTTGCCAAACTCAATCGTGAAGTTTCTGGGTGGAAAAAAAAAGCAGGCTCAGAATGATGGTCTTTGTAGACAAAACTGCTTCCTTCCAGTTTCTCCAGCTTCACCTGCTTCCCATGGTATTGACGCAGCAAAAAATCCCATAAGAAGCTCATCTATTCATACTCAGGAACTGCTTTTGTTACTAATGTGCATAATCTGGACGAAAAAGTCATCAAAACCTTCGAGCATTCCTGAATCTGTATCCTGTCGTATTCATTGTAGAAAGCATAGGAAAAAAGAATCAAGTTTGATGCAAAAACTTGACTTATTTTATCCATGCATGTAGGGAGTATGGAATAATAAGTCTGCAAGGGAAGTCAGTCACCCAATTCATCTGGACCATCTGGCTCATGAAGCAAGAAAAAAGGAACTGTTAATAAAGACGTTCAGAAAGATGTGCTTCAAGTAAGGACTCTGCTTCTGTGGAACAAGGACTGATTCTTAGGTATGGAAAAGCACCACTGGGGAGAAGGTTGGCTTAAGGGGAACCAAAGGAAGCATGATGTGAAATTGGAGGTGAAATGAAGGATAGAAATGGAAAAATCTGAGAAACTACCTGTCTGTAAATGGAGTCAGAGGAGAGAAAGACAGCAAATTTCATGGAAATGTTAATTTGTGTTCCAGTTACAGCACATTTTTCCCCCTCCTGCTGTCACCACATTCTCCGGTTTGCATACAACATCCAGCAACGAGCTCTTGATGAGGGAGAAAGCACCTGTGCTATTTGCTCAACTTTGCACCTGCTCCACAAGTGAAGAAGATCAACAGGCCACAGTTCATCACTTGGGAGCCCATCAGCCCCAAATCTTGATGTTATTCTGCGACTATTCTTCAAGTTTACAACCAGCAGGGTGATGTAGAAGTAACTGCAGAAGTAATTGCTATGCAAGCCTACAATAGTGCCGGAGGGTTGCTAACAGACCTGCTGTAATCATCATTTACAGTGTCAGAAGCAAATTTCTGGATCACAGCTGCTTGTGCTACCTCAATGCTTTGCAGCTGACAAACTGGAGGAAGCACTTCTGAAGCTCCAAGAAGGTGGCTGTATCATGCAGACAGTCTGGACTCCCTTCTGGCCACCTCCGTCCCCATCACACCTGAATCCCATCCTTGGTGCTTGTATAGAAAACAGGGATGATAGGGGAGGGTGTCTGAAGAGAAACAGCATAGGGAAAAATAGCCACCATTCATAATCTCCCATTCAAGATACCCAGTGCTATTTCTAATCACTGATCACTGCCCTAGAGAAAAAGCAAAACAAAAAAGCTCTGATGCACTATCTCTATCTCTTGGCAGAAGCTTCTACAGCAGCACAAGTCAGAAACAAATGAGCTGTCTTTCAGCCTGCCCACTGCAGAGATACAAAAGTTGGACCTGGATTCAAACCTCTGCCTGCAAAATCATGGCTCCAAGCCTACTGCTGGCTTAACTTTGGATTAAAACTCCTAGACTTGTCCTTTTCTAAATAAAAAAATCCACTAGTTAGAGACTTAACAAATGGTTTGAACCAGGATTTCACAATGAATATGTGATGATTAACTGCAGGATCATAAAGATTAAAGGTGGGAAAGAGCTATGAGATCATTGCAGCCCAGTGGCAGCTGCAGGATTGTTCTCCACAGTGTTTCTCCCTGCACCTTGTCCAGGCTAGTTGGAAGTGGCTCAAGCAAAGGCTCTCCCAGCTTCTTCCTGGAGGCTGTTCCACACTTAAGCAGATCTTGCTGATATTTACTTGATATTTAATTTCATCTGGCTCCACTCTATAGCCAAGAGTCATCTTAAATAGCCCTTTCTATCCCCACGGCTGTCTTCATGTTGCTCACATCTATTTTTCTGTTTTCTTTCATTTCCTGCAAGCAAGATCAGCAGAGAATAAATAGCACATTTCCCATGTATGCCATACCCTTTCCAACCTCCACAAAACCAGCCAAGCCTTTCTCTGGACATGCAACATTGACAGTTGTTGCTTTGACACGCCATGTCATCTCCTGCTCCCCCTTTTGGCTCTCTATGAGGCATCAGAGTGACAGAGAGCAGGACCCATCAATTAATGAGATGTAACGACACAAGAGAGGTTTGCTAAAGGTAATTGTCTGTGACAGCTTAGCATGACAGGAGATAGATGCACAGTTGACACAAGGCCCCAGGATGGCTCCAGGTCAGCTCCTGCTCTGAGCTGGGTCCGTAGGTTTTCTTCCTCTTAACAGAACTGCAGCATGGTTTTTGGCACCACGCGCTTCCCCAGTGCCGGTAAGAGGCTGCCTGATCCAACCATATTGCACAGAACAGCACGCTGCAACCAAATCCACAGGCTGAGGCCAGGAAAAATAAGTTTCTTTTTTCAAGTCACGTTAATGGAATATTTTATGCTGGACCAGGATCAGACATTGTAAGGTAGACATTGTCTAATACACTGAAGGATGCGGAATGAACACATGCCAAAGCGAGCAGCCCTAATGACCCTTGCTTTAGAGAGCCCAGAGACAAGACAGAACACAGCCAGGACTCCAGGAAGCAACCCAACAAATGCATGCACATGTGCATGTCCTCCAACGAGCTCACTCAGCCTCTCAGCACACCAGGCACAGCCTGTACACCCACAGGCAGCTGCCTTCTGAGGCAGTTCAGATTCCCGCTCAGAGAAAACAGTGGCATAGCAGCGATGCGGCTGCACACACAGTTTGCACTCTGAGAGCTATCACAAATGCGAGTGCCTGGCGTTGATCACAGCACTTTTGAATTTTCTAAATTCCCTGCTTACTGAAGAGTGAAATTAGACTCACGCTCACAACTTGTGAAAAGCAGATCGGAGCAGGTAGCAGAGGGGATGATGCACAGAGGATAAAAAGAAGACAATTGTGGTTGCAGAAAAATGTATTCCAGCAACACACATAGCTTTAGCAAAGTTCAGACTGGGAATCTGCATATGGAAATTATTTTTGAAGGTACTCGTATTAACATCTTGAATAGCACTCTTAAGAAATTACAGCAGTTAGGGAGAGGTAAATGAGCTCTGTGAAAACAGAAGCGGCACTAAGTGATTCCCCAAAGCAGGATCAGGCCATGCACCATGGCAGACCTCTTCTATACTCTGGTATTGGCTAGGGAAATTTTGGAGGAGTTTCTCTTCTGCTTCAAAGCAGAAGGTCTGGCAGCAGCTCTTGCCCACTGATGTGTAATTTGAAAGATACAAGTCAAAGCAATGTTGATGCAAAATTGAGATTACTAGTTGAGGCTGTAACTCAGTCGCTACCATTCCACCTCCAGTTTCCCATGTTCCAAGGCACTTCCTATGCAAGAGTGAAATGAGAATGATGGGGTGAGTCCAGAGGAGGGCCACAAAGATGGTCAGAGGGCTGAAACATCTCTCCTGTGAAGAAAAATTGAGGCAACTGAGCTTGTTTAGCTTGGAGAAAAGAAGGCTGCAGGCTTATGGCCTCCCAGTTACTTGAGGAAAGCTTATAAGCAGGGGGAGACCGAATTTTTGCAAGGCCTGAGAACGATCGGACAAGGAGGAATGGTTTTAAACTAAAAGAAGGGAAAATTGGGGTTAGATGTTTGGAAGAAATTCTTTACTCAGAGGGTAGTGAGGTCTTGGCACAGCTACCCAGAAAAGCTGTGGTGCCCCATCCTTGCAGGTGCTCAAGGCTAGGTTGGACAGGGCCCTGGGCAGCCTGACCTGGGGGAAGCAGCCCTGCCTGTGGCTGGGGCTCCATATGCTTTAAGATCTCTTCCAACTCAACCATTCTATGATTCTGTGAAGTAGCAGAGCCTGTTTGCGCATGCAAGTAGCGCAATTTGATGGATGCTGACCATTACATATGGCTGATTCATTATATGGTACATAAAGAGAGGGACAAACCATCCTCTGAAGCCACGGTTGAAACAGGCTCTGGCAATAGACCTGATGGTGCCTTCGCAAAGCCCACAGTAAGCACCACTACAGATGCTAGGAAAGATTTTTCATATGTATGGTGAATTTCATTTGCTACTGACAAAAGAGACTGCCTCAAAACCCCTGTGCTGTGCACTGTGAGGACAGGATTGAAGTGCTGGGGACTGACAGAACCCAGCACTCCCAAACCTGCGGGGAGCTCACCTAAGAGTCTTGCTTTTGCAGCTCTTGCTTTTCAAATTTTCATCAGTGCCCTTGTGTGGTGTTTTATGTTGTCAGGCTACAAAGAGGCATTTTCTGCTGTTAAGAAGAAACAATCTTCTTAAATCAATTTTTTTGTTTTGTTTTGTTTTTTAATGAAATGAATGAATGTAAAGCATTACCTCCACAACACTCCCTGCCACCAAATCCATCAGCACCCTTTGTGCTTCCACGGCAGTATTCTCCTTGTAAAAACAGTTCCACCTTCTCTGCTGCTATGCGAAAGGCTCAAACAAATGTCAGAAACTGACTGGCAGACAGCACAGGCAGCGCGCAGAACCCGGCTGTTAGGGGCTGTCAGGCACACGAAGTAAACAAAAGAACAGACCTGTGCCATTTTTCCTCTCAAAACCTCCTTCAACAGCAACTCTTATTTTAGATACCACTTATGCAGGGAGGTGTAACACAACAGCAATGGGTTTTAAATGTAAAGAGTCTCATTAGTTTTGATAAATGTTTCTCTGATAACCTTATTATTACTATCAAAGGCATAAAACCTAAACAACATTGTGTTTTTAGTAACAGTATGAGTTATAGCTCTGTAAAACTACCACAGCCATTTCAGAAGCACAGAATGTTTCTGCAATGTTGTTTCTGCCCATTCCCTCTCCCGTTCCCTCCAGCAGTCTTTCTGCCCATGCACAACCATGACCAAGCAGCAGGATCTTCTGTGCTCTTCGCTCATTTCCCTACAGCTCTCTCCTTGCTGAGGCTGTGCTGAGTACAAACATCTAGGAGAAGCATATCCAGGTTTTGCAGAAGTAAACAGTGGATGAGAGCATACACAGCTCCCTGCCACAGTGCAGAGCGCCTGCAGGGCTGGCAGAACTGGGATTTGCTCTCACATCCTGCCAGGGACTCTCGATCTGAGGGAGGCAGGAGAGCTGCATTTGCAGGTTAGGCTTTAAATCCCTCTTTCTGACAGCGAGATGCTGCAAGCGCATCTGACAGACATCTGACCCAGGGGAGGATCAGCTTTGAAAAACCTTCCCCGGGATATTTTCGCTTCCTTTTTTCTCTGCATTTCTCCAGCTCCTGGGGAGGGTAACTTTCATCAGCCAAAAACCAAGCAGAAAGGGGAGGAGGAGGGAGAGGTGCGTGGGCAGCGGGGCCGCAGGTGGGCACGGCACAGGCAGGCAGCACAGAGCAGCTCATGAACCCACAGGTTTTGCAAATTCCACAGGCAGAGCAGACAAGCAAGGAGGGAGAGCAGGGCTGCATGCCCAGGAGCATCCAGGCAGGGCTTGTAACAACACCTCACACCATTAAAGTGGGACAAGTCACCAACATGCCCACAAGCGCATCAGGAAGACTTGGCCCTGCATTCCCCAGGGCTGTCCCATTGCCCGGGGAGAACTGCACTCCCCTTGCCATCATGCAGTGACCTAGTCTGGAGGAATGTACCTGAAGCATGGCTGCACCCAAACATTGAGACATTTGGGATTATTCATATTCTTTGCACTTTAAAGCTGTGAAGGGTCTATTTTTTTCATTTAGTGTTTGTCTGGTTCTACCTGGAAATTAGATGTAAGCAACACGCAACTGAATGTGTCAAGGTATCTGAAGGCTCGAAATGCACAATGCAATATTATAATACAGCTCTTTGTTATGCTAATTATGCCTTCCCAGCTGCTCCTGCAATGAGTGCCAGGGCGACCTATCAAATGAGAACAAAACCTCCAGGCAAGCTTGCTGCTGCGTGGTCCCTTACCTCTGAGCCAGAGGGGCTGTGGCTGCCACTGCTCCAGCACCTACAAACAAAGCGGAGGTAGAACAAAACAATTCCATATCTCAGCTTCACTGCCACTGGGAGCACAAACCAGGAATTAAAAAATGATACCCTCCTGACAGTCAGTTTGCCAGGATTTATGCTTTCCCTCAGGCCCCTTTCGCCTCCATATATGTCTTCTCAGCACTTGAGTAAAGGGGAAAGAGTAAGAAGGCTCCCAGGCAAACCCTGTGGGCTCGGTCAAGATTCTTATTTTGGTACCCACTGGGATTTTCTTTGTGTGGGTGTCTTATTGATGACAGCCTGAAAATGTCATAGTTGTATTATCTAAATTAAAATTAAGTTTACAAATGGTATTAGAAAAGTAAGGTTCATATATCTAAATTCAAAAGAACAATTCGATTGCCTATCATTTATGTTGATATTCAGCTAAAAGAGATCTGTCTTGTCCTGTGTTACTAGAGGCTCAGAAGATATTTTATTGGTAGCACATTGGTAACACAGAGGAAAGGAGTTTTAGCAGCCAGAGGGGGACTGCCAGCAGCTCCAAAGACCCCTGGGAACACAGGGCAAGTTCATTAGATAGATGTCTGTTTTGCAACGGTCACTAGTGAAATACTTCAGAAGCTGATATTACACCATCATCCTTAAGCCTCAGAATTAGCAAAAGAGGTGCTTTCAAGGAGTGGGTAAATTCATATGACAAAAAATGCTCACCTCAGCCTGCACGTGGAACGAGGAAAATGATCTGACAGGAGCTTATGCCCTACTTGCAGTTGAAGATTTTCCTCGTGACTGATGACTGTAGAGGCTATTTTGAGGTTTATCTGCTGGAGCAATTCTACAATGGAGGCACACTTCACAATTGCACTGACATTGCACATCTTACTTCTCAGAGCAAACACAAAATGAAATTTGCCACCATTACACTAATTACTCTCCTGGTAAACCAAAATCCAAGCTGTCAAGTAGAGAAAGGGGTTGAAGAAGGAACAAAGCACATTCAGCCTCCAAAGACTAAAAAATTATTCAAAACATATTTTCAGGATAATTATTACAGAAATTCAGAAATGTAGGTCAGCTTGGTCATACTTGTTGAGACACGCAGAAGAGAGATTTGGGGAAGACACGCTGAAAGTACATCACACTTAAATGGTAGCAACAAAATACGAGCACACTATCGATTTCTAATGGAAAGGCCAACTGTGTTTCAGGCCAAAACCATGCAACCTCACTCAGCCATATGGCTGAGAGGATGTGGCTGGTACACGGGGCCTGGCCACACAGTGAGTATAGGAGATTCTGTCCCAAGAATAGATGGAAGCAAAGAAATTTACTAGGATTTTCAGTGTTGACAGAAGAGAGAAAACTCTGCATTAGGAACACGAGGGGACGAGCAAAGGGTGGAAGCACCATTGAGAAGTGCCGTCATGCTTTACAGATAAGCAGAGCCCTGGTGGCTGTAGGCCAGGCTCTTAGGGAGCCCTGCCATCCCGTCACCTCCTCCACAACTGCCTGAGCCTTCAGTTCTTTCAGGAGGCAGACAGCCCACAGTGTGGAACGATGAGCCTGGCAGACCGTGCCAGAGGGAAAACACTGTAAGAGGTAGGAGCGAGAGGAGTGACCTTGATGAGACAGGCCATTTATCTTACTTCTGCAGTCCTGGCATGACAGATTGGATGCTCCCTGCAGTAAATTGGACAATGATGTTGTACTAATTGAGAGGAATTGCTAGCCTTAGAAAATAAGTTGTTTTTCAAATTCAGCATCTCACTGCTTTGTGATTTAGTTGAGGTTTTCTTTTTTGCTTTGTTTCTGCTGAATACACCTGCTTCTGAGCACACACAGACCACGCTTGTGACTTCTCTTTGTGCCCCTGTGTTCCTCAGAAGGGGAACTCAAGCACAGACATTAAAAGAAGTTAAAGTACTTTCTTACCTGCCCTTCCAGCCGTATTTGATGAGAAAACTTCACACACTTTGCAGCCTGCACCGCTTTTGCAAAGCAGAGGAGCTGAAATTCCACCTTCCCCAAGGCTGGGCCTACTTCCTCCACCTGACTAAAAGGGTAGGGAGGGCAGCCATAGGCCAGCTACAGCCCCAGGTGCGGCCATTTTTGCATGATTACAGCCCTGGTGTTTAATCCAGACTTCTGCACCTGACCACAGCTCCCTGTTGCAAAGCCTAGTGCGGAGTTCAATCTGGTCTCCCAGTCAGAGCTGCTCTGTGCTTTCTGTGGAGGAGAGAAGGCCTCATATTAAGGCCCTCAGCCCCAGGGCTGATTGGTGTTGGTTTCCCCACGCAGACCTGGCCCTCCACTGTAGCTCACGTGGTTGGCCCTCAGCTGAGCAGGATTAGCTGCTGTGAAGGCACCAGGCACCCTGCCACAGCCGTGTTTACACTACAGCAAATGGACCTCACAGAGACAGTTTGCAAACACCACAAGACGAACTTTTGTAAACTCCCTCGGTTTAGTCATCTTTCCCCATCTGTTAGAGAAGTTAAAGTGAGATTGAAAAAACACAGGAAATCACTGTGTATTCCAGGCGGCTGCGGCAGAGCGGCTTGGCTGTGACATGGGATGCCTCTCTTCCATCTCCACTGGGATCCTCTCTGGCATGTCCTGGATGAGCTCTCCAGCCAAGATGAGCCCCAGGGGTGCCTCACACAGCTGGGAAAAAGCTGGACCATTGCTGAGAGCCCTGAGCATCTCCCTGAGGTGAGGGCAGCCCCCGCCTCTCAGGCTGCAGAGCAAGGGACATGCAGGGACGAAGGCCAGGTGTCTCTGAGTCACGTTCGCTGAATAAAACTCCACGTGAAATCCTTTTCCCTGGCAATACAGTGCAATCCTTGCACCATTTTTTTGTTTTGTTTTCCGTGTATTATGGAAGTACCGATGGAAGCAGGAATTAGCCTGCTGAACAGCAGGAACAAAGTGTCTTAGGCAGGGAGTGAAATGATCACCCTGGAGATAAGTTCTTGTCAAAGAGCTCTTCAGGCAGACAGACCGGTACCAAGCTCAGGATGATTCACTAATAGTAGTTATGCACAGAATATATGGATGAAAGGCTTCACATCAGCCTAGAAAAGAACAATTTCTTGTAAATCTGTGACAGTAACAGTTCCCAGTATTGGAGCACGCAATGGGAAAAAGGCCTATCTAATCTGGTTTGCACACTCCATGTGCCATAAATCGAAACAAAACTGAGCTACAAAATCCCTACTAGCCCAAGAAAGCCTGTCAAGAGCTGTTGCATTTCTGGCACTTGAACAGGGGTGTTTCCAATTCCCTTTACTAACACAAGATACCTCTGACTCTTCTGAAGGAAATAGGGTAACTTAATGTGCTGAGTGCAATGCAGCACATTCAATATTTTTGTGAGGCAGGCTTTGGAAAAGACAGAAAGATCACCTAACTTTAGGCTGACCTTCTGAAATGAGATATTTCACCCCTTACAGAGCTTGATGACACTCAGCAGGACTGCCCAGAGATATGATGGATTCATTTCTACGTGAGCCTGGAACTGAAGGAGCTATTACAGTGGTCAGTTCATGTCACTTCAGCTGGTGCAAATTCAACCCAAAAACTGCCATACCTTGTATGTGCAGGCTTGCTCTTGAAGATCAAGCTGCTCTTCCAGTCAAAAAGCTTTCAGCCCTCCGCAAACTGTTAGCCAATTTCTGCCTTGGGCTGTGTTTGGCTAAACACAGAGCAGCCTATTGCTTCCTGGTGCACCTTCAGCCTGTCCTAAAGGTCTCTGAGACCTGGTGATGCTGAGCTCCATCCTGGCCTCCACTACAGGAGTGGGTGTCAACCACAGTGTAACCTCTTCAGCACTGGAGCGGTGCTCCAAATGGATTAATGGGATTTCCTTGGGCAAGGGAGGGGAGCACAGGGAAAGGATCCAGTAGCCATTGGAGATGTAAAATTAAAATGAATTTTGGTCATTTTAATAAATATATATCAAGGAAATCTCACTTTACTACAACAACACATTAGTATACAAGCATCTAATATTTAAGCTTAAAACATCAAGTGTTTATCAAATATTGGAAAAGAGCAGACATTACTGGACTATCTGGATATAACACAAGAAAAATCAATTTTTTTTAAAAATTGGTCCATGTGGACAAATGTCTAAATGATGATCCTACTCATACACTGTATGAATGAGATCTATATTTAATATTATTATTATTAATAAAAAAGCTTTTGTCTTGGAGAAATCAGGTGAGATTTAGACTCTCATTCTTCACAACGATGACCCTTACAAACTTGTCAGTTCCCATTCACGCAGCCAACACAAAGGTTGTAACAGTGGTAAGACGTCTTCAACGTTTCCCTATGGTCACCTGGCTCGGAAGCAGGGACCATGTTCCCTGTCACCACTGCACTCACTCATGAAAGCTGCCCAGACTGTAAATGTGACAGTGAGGTGTGCATGCTGTCCTAAAAAATCACAGCCCAGAGGTCTCTGCACTGTGGTGGATCTTGCCCTCTGGACATGAACCAAGAAGGGAAGACGCCACTTGGACGCATGATGCTGTGGGAACAGGCAGCTATTATGAGCCCGCCATGGCTTGGATGTGGCTATTTTGCTGAGCACATCCTGCCAGTTGTTAGGGAGACTGTGGGAACTAATTAATTTGGTACATCTAGGACTCACAATGCTCACTCCAATCCTGGTAATGTCTTCTGGGCATTTTCAACAGCACAGTTCTGCAAACAGTCTACCTAGGGATGACTAAATGTTGTCCTTAGCCACAGAAACCTCAGCTCATTTCTCCAAAATGTTCTTTTTTAAAATTAAAAGCCTTACATTCATTCAGATAAAATCATGTTTATCGCCACATTACTAATTAACATTGTGCTTTCTGTTTTCTTTTGTTGACTTTTTTCAAATCAACAGCAAAAGTAATATAAAACTCCCGCATGCTTTTGCAATCTAAAAGAGAGAAATTATGCGAAACAGAATAAAGTATAAAACATGCCACTGGTTCATGAACTTCATTATACGAAGAGGGAAAAAAAAGAGCCCCAGCAACAGACAGTTGCCATAGAAACACTCAAGCATCGAATGCTTGTTTACAAGAGACATCTCTCTATTGTTTCTTAAATCCCTTCCTAAGGATGGCAAATCAAAAAGCAATTGAGCATCAAAAAGGAAGAACAGAGATGTTTGAATAGGAAGTTGAACTCAGTACTTCAAAGGTTAAAGGTTTCTAATAATGTTGATCCACCCTGTGCTTTTTTTTCTTCTGCTTAGGTTAAATCCCTGCTGTATCACTGATTTATACTTAATTTTCACGCTGGCAAAAATTAAGACAAAAAGTAAGGCACCAAAAAAAAAACCTGCCCTGGAGAACAAGCGCCACTAGTTACTACAGCCAAGGTGACAACGCGCAAGTGCTTGAGTTGCATGTTGTGTTTCTGGTTAAGATCTCACAAACAGGTTATTTCCTTATGCTATGTCCCATTTTGTCAGTTGAACAAGACGCTGAATCCAGGAGTTCAGAAGTATCAGTACAACGCGTAAGGACGGTTTATAACTCAGTCCCCGTAGCCAGTCCTTTGTCAGAGCAAACACCGAGTCGGAGGGAGCACATCGCCCTTGCTGGTAGCATCAATTTGTTTACCAGACTTCTAATTCCTTCGTAAACATAATGGAGGTTCTTCTTAATTAATGGCAGACTTCTTGGGGGCGGCGATGTATACAACGATACGTTTTCCCCATCTGGCTGATTGGTATTTTCAGCAACAAAAGCCACACCATAGCTGCACAGACTACAGCGCTAAGTGGCAACACAACTGTGTTCTTTATGAAGTCTCCACACTTATAAATAGCCCGCTGATGCAGATCAGAGCACCGTGCTACGCAATCTGCTCCCCAGTCATTTAGAACTACTCTACTGTTTGTGGCGTGATTGTATCGTTTGTAGAAAACTATAAAAAATCCATTCAAAATAAAAATTTGATAGACAAGCGCACATGCTTCGACGGAGCAAGAAAGATGCCTCATATTTTACTTCCTTTGCTGCAGCACATTTTATTACTTGGTAAAGATTCTTTTTTCCGTAAGGATTTTTTCCAAGATTCGCTTACATCACTCTTGTCATTACACCCAGTCTCAAAATAGTCATAAAATTTGCCTTTACATTCAAAAGCATGAGTGCCTCGTACAGGTTCACAGTTTAGGGGCACGTTGTCTCGTTCAGGTTCTTCGCAGCCCTTCTCGTCAGTGAATTTGGCCTTGTCCTGATTAGCATGAGGCCTGGCATTAGTGACAAATATTTCACTTGCAGGTATCTGCTCGTCACTCCTGTAAGAGGGGGCACTGCCAATGTCATAATCCACCTGCTGAGAACAGCTCGGCAATGAAATGGGGGATGAAGAGGAGGAGGGAGAGGAGGAAGAAGTATTTTCTGTGCTGGCACTGACCGAATAGGGAAGGTTCAAGTAGTGACTGCCGCATTCTTGATAGAAGCAGCATGTGTGGAGCTTCTCATACTCCTCCTTGGCCATCCGAAGACGCTTTCGGTAGGGGCAGTCCTGAGGCACGAACCACTCCTGCGGCGAGGCAGCCCCAAAGGAGCATGCGGAGAAGCACCAGTTGTTCTGCATGATGATTTCTCCATGGATTCGCTTCATTAAATTGTTGATGAGGACGGATCTCCGCAGGTAGACTTCAGGATCGTCAATGAACTTCAGCTTTTCCAAAGACATGTAAAGAATATGGGCTCGTTCCTCAAACACTGAGATTGTCTGAAAATACAAAGGACAGAAGATACAGAACTGAAGTCAACCGGCTTTGCTCCAGGCAAGAGAAAGAAAATGAAGCAGGGTATTCATTCTGTGCCACTGCCTTTCTCCTTCTCCTCCTCAGGCAACTAAAACCAGCTTCCCATGCTGCACACCCATGTGGAACGTGTTTTTTTTCTCAGCATTTGGGGTTAAAACAAAATTGTCATACTGTTTTGCTTTGGTGATGGGGTCTCTTTGATGTGAACGGACCCAGTCCCATCCACTGTGGGGCTCCCACCAAGCCCTGAAGCCAGGCGCAGGTTCTTCCTGCAGCCTCTTTGCAGCAAGGAGAGGCAAAGCTTTGCAGGATGCAGCCAGCAATGAGTGCCAGAACATTTCACCCAGTGCTGGTGGAAGGGGCCCTCGGTGAGGAGGTCTCCATTTGCCAAGCCCTCGCTCGCCGCTCTCACATATAGGAACACACACAGGGAGGCAGGGAGAAACCATCTCAAAGCATCGCAGCATCTGGAGAGCAGCTGTTGGCCCGTGCACGACACGGCGCACTCCATGGGACCGGTGGGAATGCGGGGAGGCAGGGACAAGGTCAGGAAACAAAGAGAGGACGGGGATTTGCAGGGATCCTGGCCAGGAGCCCACAGATCGGTTCCCCCTGCTGCAGTCCCACGGGGGCTCGCTTTCTGAGCACTGGCAGCAGGAGCAGGTTACTGCCCTGGGGGGCCCCTACTCCACACTGCAGTTGCTGCCCCAGGAATCAAAACAGAGAGGGGGTAACACACGCTACTGTATGCAGAATTAACTAATTTTCATTTTTAGTAATAATTTGGTTTGTGTAGGAGGAGAGAAGCACAGCACAAAGACAGGCTGCTCTCTAGGGGGGGCCCCCCCCCCACCCGTGCCTTGCTCATTCTTCCCTTTCCCACATGGTTACAGCATTTTTGCAGAGTGGAAGTCGTAGCTATGAGGACTGAAAGCGCTCAGAGCACAGCTGCTTTTCACATCCATTCAACTCTCCCAGCCCTGCAGCTCTTTCCACAGCCTGGTCCTGTCTGCAGGGCTCAGAAGCAGCAAAGTACCTCGTAAAAGCAAAAATTGGCCCTGCTTCCAAGCAAGCAAGTTTGCAGCTGAAACTCTTCTTTGTTAGACAGTAATTTTCTAAATATTAAGCCTAAAGGTTAATGTGCTATAGTAGAACCACAGAATGGTAGAATCATTGAAGTTGGAAGGGACCCTTAATGGCCATTGAGGTCAACTCCCCTGCACTGAACAGGGACACCTACAGCTCAATCAAATGCTCAGAGCCCCCCCAGCCTGACCTTGAGTGTCTCCAGGAATGGGACATCCACTACTTCTCTGGGCAACAGTCAGTGCCTCACCAGCCTGACTGTAAAAAATTCTTCCCTATGTCTGATCTAAATTTCCCTGCTTTTAGTTTGAAACCACTTCCCCTTGTCCCGTCACAGCAGGCCCTGTTAAAGAGTCTGTCCCCTTCTTTCTTACGACCCTTCTTTAGATACTGAAAGGTCTCCCCAGAGCCTTCTCCAGGCTGAACAATTCCAAATCTCAGCCTGTCCTCATAGGGGTGCTTCCATCCCTTGGATCAGTTTTGTGGCTCTCCTCCAGATGCACTCCAACAGGTCCATGTCCAAGTACTATATACTACCAGAAGGGGACAGGTAACCAACCATTCCTCCTCTTCACCATACAGAACCCAACAACTACCCAAGAACAAAGCTGGTGGAACACAGAGATCGGTGCAACACATGGGAGAGGGCATCTTTTAACACCCTCCATGCTAGGTGCACATCACCCCGGAAGCAGACAAAGTGTTCTGCTCCACCTCCCGGCTGAAGGCTCATTCCCAGCCAGTGCTATCTGTAGCTGGAAATTCCTTCGGCTGCCCTGAGGCATGTGGGAAGCACCACCCATACCTCCTCAGCATGAGGCCCATGAAGGCCCTACACGCTGTCCTGGCAGGCACTGGGCACTGGCAGGACCTGCTCCACTCAGGCTGTCTCTGGGATGCAGCAGAGGTGCTGGAAAAGCTTTAGGCGCATGGCTGCGCTGAGGTACCTTGGGTGCCCCAATGTCTGCACTGTCCCCAAGCACCCCACCCCTGTGCTCAGCTCCTTACCAATACCAGCACAAAACCTCCCACCAAAAAGTCTGATTTCAGTTTAGGTACTCACTGGCCTGGGAAGTGTTTGCTGTAATCCCTCCCTTGATGGCTTTTGTTAAAAAATAAATAAAAAACTCTTTTCCTTACTATTCTGTTCTTTCGGAATCATTGGCTTTTTAACAAACAGGATTAACCATGGAAGGTGCGGCGCTGCCTGCCAAGCCCTCTGCTCATCTGCAGCCCACAGGGAACCTGCTGAGTGTCCTCCCCAGGGGAAGGCGTGGGATGCATAAGGAAGCAGGGCCCTATTTGCTCCGTTTCTCACGACTGGCGTTCCAGCCCTACTTCTGTACGCATGGGTTGAACTACCCAGGAACAAAAGAATCTGGGGAAAAAAGTTAGCTGAGCGTTTAGGCTCAGACGGCTGCCTTCGCTCCCCGGGCAGCGCGATGCCCGCAGCACGGAGCACACAGCGAGTGACGGCCACCTGCCTGCGTGCAGGCTGCAGGCGCGTCCCAGCCCAGTGCGCGGGGTAAAAATAGCGGCTCTTGGGAAACGTACTTTGTGCGCGCAGCTGCTGAGCGGCGGGTGAAAATCCTCTTCTTCCACATATTTCCTTTTAAAGTATGCGATCTTGGATGCCGCTGCAGGATTTGAAATTCCCCTGTAATGCGATCCTGCGGGCAATAAATCAGACACGACAAATGACACGCAGTTTGACGGAGGTTCTCCAAACAAAACACTTTCCGTTTCCCCTCTCGCCGCGGCCGCGCCACGTCTCCCCGCAGCAGCGCCCACCGGACGCGTCGCTCCTCCCGCCCGCCCCGCGGACCTCGCGCATCTCGCGGCCTCTCCCCGCCCTCGGGACGACTCGCAGCCCCGCTCCGGCCCGGCCGCACCTGCGCGGGGCCGCCCCGCTCCCCGCCGCCCGCTGCCCGCCCGGCGGCGCCTACCTGCGGCGGGGGGACCGGCGGCGACCGGAGCGGGGCCGGGGGCGGTGGGGCCGGGGCGGCCGCAGGCGGGCGGCTCCCAGAGGGCGCGGTAGGCGGCGAGGTCGGCGGTTCCCTCGGCGGCGCTGGGGCGGCCCAGCCGCTGCATGGGCAGCACCAGGGTCATGGCGGGCGCCGGTTCCTGCAAGGAAGCAGCGCGGTGAGCGCCCCGGCACCCCTCCTCCTGGCCGCCCCGACCCCGCGGCAGGCACCTACAGGCGGATGTCAGACAGACGCACGCCCCGAGCCCCCTCCCGCCGCTCCCAGCCCCGCTCCACCGCCCCCGCCCGGCCCCGGCGGCGCTCACCCGGCGGCGTGGACCCGCTCAGTCACTGCCCATCCTCCGCCGCTGCGGCTGGCACGGCGCGCCGGCACCGACGGGCGCGGGTTGGGTGCGTGTGTTGTGGCGTGCGGGAGGGCGCGGAGCGGCGAGGATCGCGTTTCTTTCTTCCTTTCTGCCTCCCTCCCTCTCTGCCTCCCTTCCTTCTTCCCTCCCTCCCAACCTCCCTCCCTCCCAGTGGAGAGGAGCACAGACTCCAGCAGTTGTTTCCACTCGCCCCGCTCGGGCCGCGCTGGCTCTGCCTCCAAGGCAAAACACAGGCACCAAATTGGCTGCGGCTCCGCGCCGCCGCTGGCGGCCCCGGGGGGGCGGCCCGGGCGGGGCGGGGCGGGGGCGGCTGCGGAGCGAACTTCGCGCGGGGCCGAGGGCTGAGCGCGGCCGCGGAACAATGAGCCGGGCGCGGCCCTTCCCCTCCTCCTCCTCCTCCTCCTCCTCCTCCTCTTCTTCTTCTTTCTCCTCTCGGCCCCCCGCGGCGGGACGGGGCCGCGCAGGTGGCAGTACCCCGCGGGCGGCTCCAGGAAACGCACCGCGGCGGGAGGGGGGAATGCAGCGACGGCATCTGCCGCGATCGGGCTGTGCCTTGGGCGAAGAACCGCGGACGCGGGGACGGGGAGCCCATGAGCAGCTCCGGTGCGCAGCGTGGGCCTCGCACCCCTCGCACCTTCTGTTCCCGGTGGAGTGCTGGCACGAGGAGCGCTGGCTGACTCCGTTGGCTGAAAGCGGGGCCAAGAGAGCTGCTGAGAGCCGCCGAGCGGCCGCGTGTTTCTTGTTCCAAAGGGTTCTGCTGCCGTTAGAAGCACCCGTGGGCTCCTCTCCTCAGTCTGCGCAAGGAGTTGCCCACAGGGAGCCGTTGAAATCCAGCACTCGCCCTCTAGGAATAAGGGCTGGGGGCAGCTGATCGTTGCACCAGGGAGAGGTCAGGATACCTCCTCTGGATGGGTTCAGCATCCCTTTGTGGGATTGTTTTATGAGAATGAAATCAGAGTCAAGAATTTTGGCTGTGCCTTCTATTACATGTCTCATCGCCAGTGGGTGCTTCTGTGCTTCAAAAGACACACAGGAGGGAAGGAAGGGAGGAAGGAAGTGTTGGGGTGCCCTCTGCACAGCTCTGCTGATTTGTCTTAAAGAAGAGGCTGCTCCGGACAGCCTGGAGAGCAGCCGGGCTGCTTCTGCTGTGCACAGCAGGAACCGAGGCGGGGCAGCCACCTCCCGCTGACAGCTGCCTGCCTGCCCTGTGAATTTGCCACGTGCTCAGATGAAGCAGAAACAAGGCATAAAGAACAGAGCTTCCCGAGGAGGAAAAAATATAAAGCCCAAATCCCAAAGCGAGCTGGTATGCTCTGCATGCTCTGCAAAGCCACTTGGCTACAAAAGGAGCCCCATTTTGTAGCCAAGGAATTGCAGGCGGGCAGAGCAGCAGCCTTCCCCAGGGCTCCATATGTCCACTGGGCTTCCAGAAGTGCCAGTCTCCAGCTGCTTGTGGCCATGTGGGAAGGTCAGAGTGACGCCAGGGTGATGCTGGGCCAGGGGCTGAACTCTCAGCCCCTTCTGAGTGCTTCAGCCAAAGCATGTGGGGATCAGGGCTGCAAGCAGAGCCAGAGCCCATCGTGCCCCCATCAACCCATCCCCTTTGGGTTACGTCATTGTAGGCAATAGAGGGACTCCATCCCAAATCCTATTCAACTCAGTGAGACTGTGCAGAACAGCACACACATTGTTCCATTGCCATTAACACCACTGGAAATAAAGGGTGAAAGATTCACATTGGTGCATACAATGCATTCGCCACACAAAATCACAGTGAAAGGCCAACACTTGGGCCTTTGTCCCATTCTGGAAAGCCATTTGGGTGCCTCACATGGCTGCAGCAGCACAGTGAGCACCCACTGCCACCACCTCTGCTGCCATTCTGACACGCCAAGACATTACAGCAGCCCCAAGGTTGAACTTCACAGTGCACAGCTTCACAAGCACACAACTGCACAGTGGGACTACTCCCAGTCACTGCTCTACTCCACTCGCTGGGGTGTTCCTTTGCAGCCATTGTGATGTTAATGAGAGAGCTGTAATGATGCCATTCACATATAACAAGCCTGATGGGATGGCAGTGAAAAGGGCTTTTTATGCACATCCAGAATGCCTCTAGAAAAAAAAAAGAAACCAACAAATATGAAATGCCTGTTAGGATGATGCTGCTGGTCTGTGACATGAAGGATGGAGAATGGACTTGGGATGACTGCTCTTGTCCTGAGGAGAGAGGACAGATTCTGATTGCAGCAGTGGATGGCAGGCGGATGTTGGGAGTACATGGACAGCGTGCCTTGATGTGCCAGAATTTTGAGGAGGAGGAAGTCACAGAGCTGGCAGATTAAAGGGCCTGGATTAAAATGCTCGTTGTTCATGTGGGTATACGTGGAGTCACAGCAGTGCTGTGAACGAAGCTGTGGGATCAGGGACTCACAGTGTACCACAGCGGCCTAACCACAGTGAGCAGAAGCAGAGAGCCAGAGGCGATCCATGCATCAGGGCTCTGAAAGCAAGGACCAGCACCGTGGTGGGTGGGAAAGCACCTGGAACATCCAGCTCATGGGTCATGCTGGTTTTGAACTGGCAGAACAGCATCTGGGCACCAGCAGAGGTAGTGCTGCTCCTCAACCCCCTGAGGTACAGATGAGATACAGACCAGTGCCAGCCCCAGCATTCTTGCCTGTGCTTTCCAGTCCTCACTCCAGGGCAATTCAAGGAATCCACTGGGTTTTATTTTTTTCTTCAGGGGCAGGACTTACTGCTCTGTTGAAAGGGAATTCACTTGACATCAGGAACAGTGTCAAGATATGGCCTTCCCATGAAAGTGTTTCAAAAGTGTCTTCAATTTCTGCCATCCCAATTTCAAGGATACGAGCCCAGATGCTCTGATGTCTCTTTCTCAATATGGAATTCCAAGCAAATACTTCTCTAACATTCCTAACTCCCACGTTTTTTTCTCTTAATTCTTACAGGTTGAATTCTAGGCAACCTGATCTAGCTGTGGTGTCCCTGTTCATTGCAATGCAGTTGGTCTAGATGGCCTTCAGATGTCCCTTCCAGCTCTATGGATTCTATGATTCTTCCCATAGGAATGTTTCAGAGTTTCTTGACCCCAATTTGTCAAGGTTCCCCAATTTTCTTAGCAAGCATATTGTCAGAGAAAAAAACTGAAAACAAATCATTTGACTTCTTAACAGTTGTTTTTCTTTGTTTCTGATTTCCATGGTGTACTGATAGAAAGAGCTTTCCTTATATGAGGGCTGCTCCAAAAGTAATGCCTTCTATCTTATAATGTTGGCCCACAGTGTCAGAGGCGGATATTGGTGGTGTGGCTGTAGAGGTTGAACCTTCCCCCAAATATTCCATTTGGTCTGCAGAGCACTTCAGCATCCTGGTGGCAAGTGTTGCTCCTGCTGCTGCAATGACAGCCCCTCTGCTGGCTTACCTTTGGGACAACTTGGCTCTGCGCAGGGGCTGGGTGCAGTTATGGTGCCTGGTGGTGGAGAGAAGAGCTGACAGCTTCAGGCTGGGCTGAGGCAGCAGAGCCCAGTGTCATACATGGGGGCTTCCCCAGCCCCAGAGCAGCTTTCCTTCTTTCAGAGAGGTGCCAAGGAAGGCTGCCTCCTGGCTGCACTGCCTTCTGGCATCACAAATTGGGTGTCTGTGGAGTTTAATTGTATCACCTTCTTCACTTTCTGTCCACTGAAGAAGGTAAACAGCACAAACAAGAAGTGCTTGGGAACAAAGAGCAAGCTGTCTGCTACTCAGCCCGCGCTGCTTTCCATGAAGAATGAGTGCTATTATTATTCTTTTACAAGTTTCCTTCTAAGGGAAATAAACACTAAAGGTAGGATTCCAAGGAAATGACTCACAAATATTGGCAACAGGCTCTGAAAATTGGATCCAGTCTTTGCAGAAGCCCTTAGCAGAATGCTAACCCCTCTCATTGCAAAATAAACTTCTCCCATCCGTGCCACACAGCAGCTCTGATGTATGTGTGAAGGGTGGATGGTGGTGGCAGGGCCCTTTTGGTTTTTTTTTTTTTTGTTTTTGTTTTTTACTTTTTTCCCAATCCCCTGACATTGTGTTGGATGCAGCCTCCGGTATCTGTGCTCAGCCACCAAGCTGCCCTCCCAGGTGTGCAAAGGTAACCACACTGAGCCTCCTCACCTTGTAGTTCTTAATCAGGGACCCCAGGAACCAGGAAATCAGGCACTGAAGGATCAGACAGCTGAGCAGAGGCATCCTGGCAGCATTACCATCTGCAAACAGAATCGTCTACTTAGCATATTTATTTCTCAGCTGTTTAAGATTTTGAATCATAAACGCATTCTCTGCATCCCTTGTAATGCACATGTTCAAAGGCTCCAGTGCTCTCTCATGTTACTTTTGGGGTTTTGTTTGTTTGTTTTGTTTTTGGCAATGTAAATCTAGGTAGACAAGAGCAACTTGCGTCTCTCACACTTGCATCTTTCACATGGAATTCCTTTGCAGCTCAGTTCTGCTTAGACAATGCCTTCAGATTAAAGAAGATTAAAGATCATTACCTTTGCAAACTCCTATTTAATCACTCCAAACTGAGATGAAGCAAACGGGACTCTAGCATGGAGTCGGACTGTTTCAGACAGTACAGCAGCACAGCAGGATCGTGCAGGTTCCATACTTTTCCATGCATTCCCAAAATTACCATCGCCTTTCCTGCTTTGTGATATACACGTAGAAATATCGTCCCTGTAGTCTATGGGCCATCCATGGTGTTCACTGAGTCCATGACTTTGGTCTCCATCTGTCCTAAGAGTCTTTCAGGGCGAGCCGGATGATGCATGGTGTTGGATTGTTGCATGCTGAATCCAATTCTGGTTCTATCAGAATTCATTCTTCTTTAACCAAGGTAATTCTTACTGTGATACCATTGATAAGGTATATAGCAATCATAGAAGTGATAACATGTGGTATTATAGAGCAGCTAATATCGTACAACTCAAATTATTGACTTTTCATGCAATATCAAAATATTGGTAAATTGAGGACTGGTCAGCACAAAGGGAAACAAACCCAGAGGGATACAGCGTGGCACTGGGAGGCATCAGCCCAACCTGGGGACAGCCAGGAGTGGAGCCAAGCTCCTATTGCAGGCCTGGGAGAGGTCTGGACAAGGCCACTGGGAATCACCCTGAGCTGGAAGGGTCATTGGCTGTTGATAATTGACTTGTGCAGTTCATTATTATGAGCTGGGAAAACACACCCCACATGTATTTAATAAATCAGCCTCTACAGGGTATATCATCTCAAAAAAGAAAGCCCAACAGCTAAAAATCTGGATGCTGAGGAATATATCATTCAATTACAAAGTAAATTATATGATCCTCCTGAGTGTGGTTGTGCTCTCAAAAAGCGTTAGTGGCTTCTTACAGCTCCATTGCAATGGGAGAGCAATTTCCTTGCTTAGGGTAGCACAGTAAATCAGAAGTAAGAGGTTCTTAAGAAAAATATGTAGGTTGCAATTCATAATCCAAAGGGCAGAAAATGGGTTAAAAAAAAGGTAGAGCACAGCCAACAATTGAGAAATAAATTGGTAGGAGAAATGGTTCTGGGAGCCAGAGTGGGTCACAGTATGTCAAACTGTAGGCTGCATTTGTTGTCTGAAATTATTCTGAAAGCAGAATTATTCCAAGAGTGAAGGATAAGTACCAAAAATAAAATATAAATCAGGAATATGACTTTGCTGGATTCCAGGTCTGTGTCATCTTGAAAGAATCAACCACTTGCCCAGGTTCTGCTCTCTGTCTGTACACAGGAAAGGCATTGGGGAATTTCAGGAGTCAGTCTGGGCACTAAAGCAAGTTTCTTACTCAGTTTATATAGTGTATATGTTTTTAAACAGCTGTGTTTTTTTCTCTCTAGATCTGATCCAGGCAATACAGAACATCTCTTATTTCTCATATATACCTGTATGAAGGAAGTAATCAGTAAAGCCCAAGATGACGTATCTAAATGTGAGTGCAGATTGTAGACCTGGGTTCTGCTCCCAGGGAACCAGGCAGCAGAAGCAGGTTTACCTGTGTCACCTGGGCAGCTCTGCACATGGGTGTGAGCAGCATGGCCACGATCATCCTGCAGCACTGCAGCCCCATCTGCATGCCAGGAGGTACGCATCCCCTGCCATTCAAATTAAATTATTTTGCAAAAGATTTGTGAGATTAAAAAAAAAAAAAAGGATGAAAAACCTAACAGATTTGAATTCAGTGTAGCTCACCTCAGTTCGTTAAGGATTTCTTTACTTGCTCAGCAGCTGTTTCTTGGCCTCCACATGAGGGTTAATAAATGAGGCAGCTACTCCTCCTACAGGTCAGCCACACTGAGGTCGTGGCTGTGCAGAAAACGCTCCTGGTGTTTCGGGTGTGTGTTTTTCAGTGCCCAGCCAGGTAGTAGGCAGCCTGGTATATTCCTGGAAAGAATCAAGCATTTGCTGCTTCCCCATTGCAGAAGAGATGAAACCACAATCAGAATTGTTTGCATTCAGTAAAGATCCTATAAAACATTTTATAAGAGATATAAGAGACAGCTCTTTAACCTCAAGGCTGGCCAAATTCCAGCTCAGAAACTATCTTCCTAGAAGTTCTCCCATTAAACTAGGAGCGATGTATTTGTCTCCTCCTTTGAACTGCTCTCAGCAATGGCCTGAGTTGCTTAGAGCTCTGTAGGCTTCAGCGTCACACCAGCCTTGCTCAGGGATGGCATAAGGCCATCAGTGCAGGGCTACCTAACCTACAAGGTACAAGGTAGTTCTTGTAAGTGCCTCAATACACAATTGCAAAAGTAACCACTGAAGTGAAAAACATAACTCCACCTTGTGTCTGAACCAGTTATACGCAGTGACCTACTAAGAAATCCATTGACAAAGAGCATCACCAGAGACAAACAAAGGCTGAAGGTCTGAGTACAAACCACTGCGCTGGGTTCACAGCTTCAGAATCCACCCTCACATAAAGAAGAACATTTCCATCCTTAGTGCAAGGCAGAAACATTTGTCTCACAGTGGTTATATAGACTGTGAACTTGTTGAATCATTCTACAGCTTTTGTTCTTCTGAATGCAGCATTTTCCAGGGATGTTTAATTTGGATTGCCCAGAATGACAATGAACAGTTTAAGTGTATTCTGGTCTTCAGGCTCTCAATCTAATAGATGTTATGTGGCATGTCTACCTTTTGAGAAGGCTTTCAGTGAGACGTTATGCATAATTAGAGAGGGTGGGATGAGCGCTAAGGGAAGAACAATTCTTTGAAATATTTCTGGCAGTGAATCACTTACCTAAGGGTGGATCAATCCATCTGGAAAATCCATCCAATTCTGGAACAACCAGAAAGGAAGCGGAGGAGCAGATCAGTGTGCAAGATGTGCGATGGGTGAGTTACCAGCACATTTGCCCAGAAGTGCCTGCTTCAGACTTGCCTTCACCAATCACCACCTCTCAGCTTGCTGGTGCTCCCATGTGGGTCCATGCACCAGCACCCTCCCTCTCACAGGGCTCTCCTGGGGCCTGGGCACAGGGAGAAGCTCCCTGTGCACAGAGCCCTCAGGGCAACCTGGGGCTCCACACGAGTCCTGCTGTGAGACCTCTATTCTGGGGGCAGAAGGAGGAAAACAAGAGGGATTGTTACTGGAGATTCAGGAGAACCTCCAACTCGACATTGACAGTACGTCATTTTAAATGATGGCATTCCCATGTATTTTCTATTTTAATTGATTTTTATGAAGGGATGAGTTATACCTCAACTAAATAGCAATTTCAAGACAACACTCTGTGATGTTCCAAACTTATTTGGAATCAGTTCTGTCTGCCCCTAGGATTTAATTTTCAACAAGTTTGGCAAGATTTTTTTGAAATAAGATGAGAAAAGGTTGGATACATTCCTTTCAGGCAATAGTCATCAATGTAAAGTGCCTCCATATCCATATATTTTTTCAACTGGTGGTTTCAGAGCCGTATTTAGCCAAGTGCTGACCCTTCCCTATGCTCTCTCTCCCCTCCCTGTGCTAGCACCAGCACTCCTCCACACTCAATGCAGTCATACAGGTGGACTGGTCCCACTGAAAACTGCACTTTAAGATCTTGATAGGTTCATCCCGAACCTTCAGCAGCTCTTGCTGGTAGTGAGAATCCCAAAGAGACCACACAACGCAAGTATTCAGCATTATCTTTGGTACCTTCAAACAGAAAAGCATTCTTCAACATATAAGACCACATGCTACAATTTCTTTAGAACAATGCTTTAGAGACACTGTCTTTTAGCAGAAGCTGCACATCACCCCTACAGATTAATTTCATATGATAGCAGGTCATTCAGTGCCTGGATTTATCAGTGACATGGAAGAAAACTGGAATTTTGGGAATGAAAACAAGGGACAAGAAGCATTTTGGCCCAAGAAGGCAAAATAAGGGTCTCAGCTGAGGCTACAAAGCCAGTCTGTATCAAATAGGAAATTAAATGCAATTCCCACTTTCTTGCCCTGTGCTTAGACCAACACATAGCACTTTGCCCTCATGCTGTTTTATTTAAAGGTGTGTTCAAGAGGCTGGAATCAGCCCGATTGCTATTTCCCAACAAGTGCTGCTACTTCACAATATAAAACCAGTTTTGTCAATGGCAGTAGTCTGTGTCTGCTGGCATACCTTCTGTGTAGTCCAGTAGAGAAACCATGTGCTTGGAAATAAGGAAACATAGAACTACCTCATCACGTTTGTCAGCTCGGCTGTACACGGAGCAGATGGTGAAGGCTGAATGGTTAGTGCTGTTCCCTAGCCTGTTGGCCTGACACGTATGCACCTACGTGTTTTAGAGTCTCAGAAAGCTGCAACAAGCTGGTGTGATGATTTGACCCCAGGACTTAGATCTGGGTACGCTTTCATGACCTTAACCTGGCTGACTGCTTTGGAGCTCTGTTGAACGGTTGGTTGCTTTTTCTCTTTTCATAAATATGAATGGTCCCTATGCTCTGTATCTCCTGTATTCCTAAGAATACCAGATGTTTTCTGGTAAAGCATTTATTGTCAAAGGTTTGTGGCCAGTGTTTTAGCCTACTGGTATTTTAAGTCTCAGCACAGGCAGGTGCAAATGCTGTGACGTGATGGAAAATGTGTTCCTAGCTCCGATAATCAAACAAGATACAAGCCTCATCTCCTTTGGTAGATTGGCACCTGTTCCCTTTCTTAACTGTTACACTGCTGCAACAGAACTGGTACAACAGGATCAGTTTTAATTACTGATTAAAATCCTTTATATTATTATTTATTGAGATGAATTGGCCTGGTGTTCTGGATTCCTGCTTACAATTAACCTTTAATTGTAAACAGTGGCTACAGAGATTGAACCACTGTCATTACAGCTCTGGAGTTTCTCCAACGTGAATGAAAGATTGAGCTTCCTTATTTTGACCTAGCAAAATTAAAAGCAGAATATCTTTTTTTTTTTTTTTTTCCTTTGCATAATGCAATGAAATAATATGAAATGCAATTGGGGGGGGGCCCCCCGATTTATTCTGCCTCTAAAATATACATATTAGTTCAACATGATTTTACACTATTTGACAAGAGAATTTTCATTATTAATAAGATGAAATGTAAGGCTTCTAATTAAGTGGAAAACAAACCACTGTAAACTACACTCAGAACACACAAACCTATTAGGTTTTGAATTTAATAATAAATCATTTATCTAAACCCCAAGTGATTTGTTGTGTGATCGTACTTGATGATAATTTATTTCATTTGTACATTTTTAGGCTTCCTTGCTTCCTTTTATCCTTACTATTCCCAATAGCAAATCTGCCTTTTTAGAACCCCTACGCTGAAATGCAGCTACTTAAAATGATAAGCAGGTAACTAAATGCCTTACTATTGCTCTCATTGATTCAAGAAAAATAGGGTAATTTACAAGTAAAACACACGTCTAATGTGAATTGAACACTAAATTAGAATCGCACTGCTGGACTCTAAAAACAACACCACCAAAGAGAAAATACAGGTTACAGATTTCAGCAGGAAAATGAGAGACGGCCCTTTCCCACAGGAGCTTTGGGAAACGAGTAGCTAGTGACTTCAAAGAGATTCTCAAATAATACCTAATGTGGAATTTGTTGTATGAAGACAACTATTCAGAGAGAGCCTTTGACAAGTGAAGGTACATCTGCATAGAAATGATGCAATTTGGCTCTGAAACATGTGCCCCTGCACAACAAGCTATTTAGGAACTACGAGCATTAACCTAATTCTGTTCAGCTACCTGTGTGGAACATAGGTGACTAAAAGGTGCCGCACATGGAGCTCAAGTTGGATTTGATACATAATGTATATTAACTCTTTTAGGTTGTGATTTTTGGATAGAACATTGCTGTTCAGAAACGGTGAACACCTATTACCATATTGACTACATATTCCTTTCATTTCTTCCACGTTTTCACAGCTTCATAAATCCTCAGTTTTTAAAGAAATATCTGATAGCTGACATGAATCATGTTTTAGTAGGTCTTGTACCATTTTTTTCCCATATTGACAAGAGTTATCAAATACTTATGACATTGACTAAAGAAAACGGACACACATTAAGTGCTCTTCTTGAAGTTTCTTAACTATCAAATATGTACCAGTTGCCATATGGAATGGCAAGTTATTTTTAAGTATATTGCCTTTTGAAAATGCCAACCTTAAAACTAGCAAGTGTCACATCATCCAGTTTGTAGAAGTCCTAGGATGTGCACAGATGACAAGGGTGGATCCAGATGATTCACTGGGCTATGCTCCTTTCATCTGCAGAAATGGGAAGAAACAATACAAACTCTTTATCCCAAGTCTTCCTAGTTTTAGGATAGGGATGTCTGCTAATACATATTAATATACATATATATCCAGGCATCTGGGCACACTGTAAAGCAGAACTGCCATAAGAGCCCAGAAAACGTTTTTCTAACAGATAACACAAATATCAGAGTAGTATAGAAGTAGTAGAAGTAGAATAGAAGATCTCAGCTGGTTCACAATGACATTATAACTGTTACTTATGGAAAGTGCTTCTTTATGTTTAACTTCCAGTATTTCAGCCTACTTCTGCAGAATGTGGAAGCATTTTAGTTGTGACTGTTCCTGAGAAATACATGTGGGACAAGGAAGGACAAAGAATCATATATAACCCCAGAAGAGAACTGTGTAAAGCCAATTTCCAAAGTCAGTCAGAATTGTCACCTGAGCATGTCTTTATTTGCCAGTATACACATTGTGTTTGTCAGAACATTATCACACTGGTTAATCTAAAATTTTCCAAGTAGAAGATCCATGACACCAATAAAGACTGAGGAATGGATAGGAACTGTGGAAACTTAGGAAATCGGGTAACAGAGGTAAATTTAAGTTTTTCTTCTAATGCATACAGCAGTTCAAATACTTGACAAAGTGTTACTATCTCCTAAAAAATGAAGCCTATTATGTGTGTTTAAGATCTAATGAATTCCAAAGGAGTTTTAAAAATATTTTTTGCTTTTCTCAAATACTTTCCAGGAATGAAGTCGACATGCAAAAAGCTGATTCCACGCACAGAAAATATTTTGAATTAACCAAAGGATATCATTCCTGTCCCAACACTGACAGAAATGCATTTCACAGAGTAATCAATGCAAACAGAGAGAGAGCAAACGAAATAGAAAATGGCAGCTACAAAGCTTCAGGTATGCAAAATGACTATTTTAATGTGACAGATCCACAGTCTGAAAGTATACCATAGCATGTTTTCATCAGACCAACACGGAATTAAAGTTACCCGTGCTGTACAGGTAAATACAACAACAAATGGCTGGTGACATTTTGCCTCTTGCCAAAATCAGAATAGTAGTGGAATGCATACGTTGAAAGACCAGCTTTGTAGTTATTATTAATTTTTTATTATTATTATTATTATTTTATTTTTTTACAGAAAGAATGCTGAAAACACTAACCTTGCACACTGGAAACTCTCAAGTTGAATATACACTAGCACAAAATGATAAAAGTCGTTTTTTTGCTAGTTAATAATAAAGAAAACAAGAAGTATCTGACATCACACGACTGGAGATGCTGTAGATGCAGTGTGACACGTAATTATAAATCCTTCCAGGGATTTGCTATTTGACACCCAATATGCAGATCCACACACTCATTGCCAGAACTCCATTTTTACCTGCTGTGGACTGAGATGCCATGAAAGGAATGTCTTCATCTGGGTTATAATGACAGATTCAAACAAAGTCTTAAGAATTTAATAAGCTACGTAAACAGTTGAAAACAGTCATTCACTTGATGTTACTATCAAAATAAATTAAAAAAAAAAAAAAAAAAAAAAGAATTGTAGAATTGTAATTACTGCTTATTCAACTTAAAAACACAGAGTAGGAAAAGAAGCTTGAGAATCCTGAAAGCAGAGAAAACACAGACTCCAAGATTCTGTACAAAAATGAAAGCACAACAACTAAATCAGCAAATTCAAAAAGGAAAATGAGCACTGATGTTTCATGTCTAAAAAGTTCAGCCAAAGTGCTTTTTATAAAAGCATATAATTAGGAGCATGGTTGGTAACACAACTGCATAATACCCATTTTCTATGATCTTTGATTGACATATAAAAATAATTCTTGCATTTCTGTGCTAAACAGGACTTGCAAATATAACCTCTTCCCTTTAAAACTGTGCTTGGTGTCTTCAATGTTTAAGGCTACACATGCTCTGAATTTCAAGGAAATTCAAGTTGAAACATTAGTTGAAAACCATGTTCTATTACATAAATTATCCAATGACGAGGACACCGGTAGGAAATGTACATATAATGCAACTTGAGTCTGCTTCCGTACGACCAGTAAATGCTAGACAGTTACTGTACAACACCAGGACTTCAGACAAAAGCTGAGTCTGTTCTCAAAATTGCACACTTCAGATCTATGTATAAAATGAGTAAAATAAGCTCATTTGACAGCGCTGACTTATGTTTTTGTGATGCGGCTTTGATTAAAAAACACAAACAAATAGAAATCGAGCACATTGCTACTGATACAATAATGCACAACCAGTCAGAAAAGAGGTATCAAATTCTCAGCTGTGAGTCACATTTACAGAAGCTCATTTTGTATTTATTCAAAAAGATGTCTTATGTCATTTCTCTCTTTAAATAATGGTGAGTCAAAACATTGTTTGTCCGAAGAATTAGAAACAGCCTTGGTTCTTTGGTTAACACCATGTGACTTACATCAGACACAGGAATCAGCTGGGGATGAACAGTCGTGTGAGGAGGTTTCTGGAAAGGAGGGATGAGGGAGTGAAGGGGAAAGCCTAAATCTCAAGGAAATGCATTGTGTCAAACTGTACCGCTATTGGAAACCTCCTGTCCTAGGGATAATCAGAGCTCTTGGGTTGCAGTAACATTGCTTACACATGATACATCAGTTTCTCTACACATTGGTCTCATAAGAAACAAGGCACCGAGTGCATCGGTGGCGTACAGGCAGTATAAAAGTATGCAAGAAAATGCTACATACTGTTCATTTCATACACTTATTAAAAATGTGGTGAATGTGTGCTATCTCTATGTAATATAATGCTTCGCAAACCCAACTCCTTATATCCCAGTGAATGAATTAAAATGTGAAGCACATTTTAATAACCTCGCTGACAACAGCACAATTCACTATTTGTATTCACTACAATCAGTTATTAGCTTATAGTCACCAGAAAACACGTTCAAAATTACTGAAGATCAAGGGAACTATAATCTATAACTACATTTTTGGGGCAGAGCCAGCAGCCTTTACTCATGACAGATGTCCCGCTAAGAATGGAGAGGAGGCTCAGTTTTACCACCGTTTTACTCATGTTAATAGTACCTTTCTCTGAGTCACTCCAGAGAAATAGATGGAGCTGCTTATGGGGAAAGGTACTACACAATGTGAAAGAAGTGTGGTTAAACCAAAACCTGAGTGAAAGGCAGTAGGTTCAGGCCCTTAGTCATTATATTAGCACTTTAGATGGTGTAACAGTGATATAGCTTGCTCATAGAGCATTTAATTTCAGATTGTTAAATCGTCTTATAGAAAAATAGGTAAGAAAGCTCTGTAAGAAAGTATATATACTATATAAGGAGAAATTTCTCCTTAGAAAAGCAAAGAAAGGGAAAAATTGAATAAAAGGTTTCACTAATTACACTTTGTCAGGAAAATCACATTAAAAACAGTTATCATCATAAACAAAACAGTACGGAGCACTAATGAACCTTGTGGTTTACTGGAAAGGACAGCAAATTAGCTGTGTAGTAAAAAAAGATCATCGCTCTATTTCCTTTTTTTTTCTTTTTTCTTTTTTTTTTTTTTTTTTTGTAAATATTCCCTAATACATTCAACTGCTTAGAAATTTTCTTAAAATGTCACAATAAGCCATTTGCAAAACTTCCTATCAAAACTTGTTCAAAGCTCTGCCCTTTGCTTGCGTTACGGCCAAGAAATTACCTTACATCTTAAAGCTATGATAATGCTTCTGGTTAATCCTGAAAATTCAAAATCATGCTTTGAAAATGAATTAAAAGTTATAAAGCAATCTATTTTAAACCCCAGGCATGCAGTGACTGCCCATCGAATTTGCAAAATGCAGCAAAGGAATTAACTTGATACAATGGGCAAGACTCCTCATATATAAGAGAAAAAGGATGACATCAATTACATCCCTGAATGTCCACGAGGTATTCCATGTAGCATGGCATTACTGCTTCTGCTCTCCTGAGCGTTATCCTCAGAGATGGGCAGCTTTTGGCAGGACTGTGCCAGCTCTATCAGCAGATGCTTCCAAGAAGCGAATGACTGCCCACTCCCTGGGGATAGCTGTTTCTTCTTCACTCCTAAAGCAGCAATACTATCCACTTCCCTAAATCCTGGCCTATTTCTCCCCACACAGATTTTATTCTATGTTATACAAGCAAAACCCTGCATAGCAAAGCCTGGTCCAGCAAGTGTCAGACCAACTATTAGTTCAGACACACCATGTCAAATATGCACTAAGCTTGCTAACATTAGAACAGTTGTGCCATATTCAGGTAGGCATAACATAAACAAATACATTAAGTGCTGAAGATTTCTGCATAGTCTGCAGAAAGGAAGAAACCCTGCTTGAACTTAAGGAGGGGCAGTGGTAAGTTCTTAAGGCTAAACTAATCCACATCACTGTAGGCCAGTTTGTACTCACCATGCCCATAAACACTTACCTACTCTCTTTTTTCTGTAAAATATGCTAGGTTAAAAGCCCTGGGGATCCCACAGAGAGCAGCACGTGCAGATTTGCATGTATACGCTCCTACAATGCACATGACACTTTCTATGAGAAGGGCCCTCCAAGGACCACAAGGCTCCACAAGTGGAATTGGAGCCTACCACTGTGTGAAGCCATTTCTTATTTTAATGCTTTCACTCTCAGATGACGTCTCTTCATCAGGCATCATTTCACTGAAACAAATGCTCCTGTGACTTTCCCCTCAAAAATTACTACCAGAACAAAGTAGTCTGAAACACAGCTGTGATAAACTACAAGATCTGGCTACTCATTAAGTAGACCAACAAAATAGAAAATTATTGACAGCTTGTTCTAACAATAAACTTTGCTGAATATTCCAGTGCAAGCAATCAAGATGTTTGGTGATTGCTTTAACATTTTTACTAGTAAGTTTTTAAGATATTCCATATCCAGAGGAAAAGAAGAAACAAAAATAAGAGATATGTAAAGGACTTAATAATGAATTTGTGGTGGTACCTTCATATTTGTTTTTCTTACATCTATTCATCACTGGAATCTCATCTGCCTGTGCTGCAGGTGCCATGCTGTATCACTTCTCTAATCTACTGATCATGTCACACGTAACACTTTCAGGGTCAGGTCTTCTCTCCTGATGATCCCATAGGTTCCTCTCACTGATGTTAGTGGCAGGTATACACGCACATCTGTGAGAGAATTAAATGAATGTTGAATTGCTACTGAGTATTCAGCTTAAGGATGAAGTCAATCTGCCTTGCAACTGACAAGCTGTAATATTAAAGCCTGCTTTAGACAAGATAGCATTTTTTTTTTGCATACAGAAAAGTGTGATGAATAAGGGCTCAGCACAACTCCTGGATAAGTGAAAAAGCATTGTGCTGTTAGTTTCAAGCTGGAACAGCTCAGGCCAAGAAGTTTCCCATCAAACATCATTCTCTTATTTTAGCACAGACTTTTTGTTAGAATTCATACATGTTAAGTGCAATCAGTATTCAATTCATACATTAGAAAGTCTCCATGAAAAAAAACTTTTTGCCTTGTCTTCTGCTTCATCATATTAGAACTGATGATTTACATTTCAGAAAACTTAGAGAGTTGGACAGGATTTTGCACTATTACGTTATGGTAAGAGTACAGGGTGCCCTTGACTTCTAAGTTCCACTGACTGCCACGGACAGCTTCTCAAGGTGTTCGAAGCAGGAGCAAATCATTGGGGAGTAAAGAGAATAAATCAGTAACTCAAACAACTTTTATACAACAAAAACATTGCTTCAAAACTCCAAAAAAGCACTGCATTTGCATCAGAACGGTTGCAAGAATTTACAGGTGAAAGTATTTCCTAGAGCAAATGACAAAAAAAAAAAACCCAACTCAAACAGTTTTCAGCTTCAGTATTCTCTACATTGATAAATAACCTTTCCCGCCAATAAAAGCAAATACATTAACCCTAAAGGCTCACCTTATTTTGTAATCTAATTATTCATTAGATTAGAGGGTTGCAAATATAACTGGATTGAAGAATTACATCACGTTTCTCCAATAGCAGAACTTACACCTTGCCCGGCTCCTGCCTTTGCTGTCGGACTCAATGTGTAGTTACAGCGTGGCTGCCTGAAGCAGCACCACAGGTACCAACCTCTGAATCTCACCAGCGCTACCCGCTGAGTAGGGAGTGAAAGCACGGCTCTGCTTACTCCATGTCTCTGAATATGTGGGAGACAGCAATGTCCTACAGGGACTGCAAGTCCTCTCTCATCCTCTTGAACAGAGATTTCATGCTTCTGTACAGATTGCAATCTTGCCCGTACCGCAGATTGTGAAAGGAACTAACCCATCTCCTTCCATATTTATTATCTTCAGAAAGAATTTACCTTTGAGAAGATCTATGTGAAATGTTCTTAACATCAAAACAATTAGATTATATGCAAAAAGGATGGAATATTTTCAAGAATAGAGCCTGTAAAAACTTCACTATTCTACACTTAAACCGTTGCTGGCAGGAAACATTCCATTCAAGAGTTTTCATCTCTATGTAGTATATTGACAAACAGAAAAGCAATTAAACAATTTGGTAAATTCTTCCAAGTACCAGTTGTACTTTTGAATAAAGATAAGCAATAAAAAGCTATGAAGAACACAGACAAATCTGAGAAAAACACAAATGCCCGTTTCCAATTTGTTTTGAACACTTTGTTCTTTAGAAATTCTCTTCCACACTTGAGACTTATCTGAATGCACAAAAACACAGTATATGAATAAACCCCTATGCAGGGTCTTACATATCCAAGGCAGATTTCAAATGGGAAAATATTGATTCACTTAAAACAACCAGATGAACAAAATTATGAACAAAGCATAAGAATGGCATCTATGAAGAAAGAACAAGGTGACAGCACTGATACTGTAACTAATTTGTAAAAATGCCAGGGTGAATCCAATTATTGCTGTGGCTGGTTTTACACAGAAAATCAATATTCTACCACCTGAAAATTATATATTCATTCATATTCATTCAAAATTATATATTCTTTACAGTTTCCAGCCTTCACTGAATAAACCCAAATTAGCCAAACTTTCCTCTGTGAAGCAAAAACTAGAACTAGATACCATGGGTAGAGTCACATAATGTGGAAGGAGATTCCTTTTCCCAAACGTGTCCAACAGAGATTACTATAAATCTCTGCTGTGTCTAAATTGAGGTTTCAGTGTCTTAGAAATCTGACTGATTGCATGTAAAACTGAAACAGAGCAACCTACAAACAGAAACCGAAGTCATGACATAGCTGGTTTAGTTTAGATTCTGTAAGAGGCCATATGCTGCACCTTGCAAACTGACTTCTTCATTTGTTCAGTGGCAACTTTAAATATATCCTCCATTAGAATTAACTTCTTCCGTTTCTGCTGTTAAATACTGTACATTATTTTACAAAGCAAAACCTGTTCAAAGAGACAATAATTAAGAGACACATTTCAGCTTCAAGAAAAAAAGCATCAGAATATCCACAAACAGAATGAGTGAAAATGGTTCCATGTCCATTGAAAAATTGCTTTTGAACAGCTTTTAAGTCAGAATTTGTATTGTAGGAAAGAGAACAGGATTGGGAAAAATCTGAGCAATTTCCTTATGCACATAAAATTAACTTTTTTTTTTTTTTTAATTAAAGGCTACACTCAACACTGCACTTCACAAATTGAGGAACAACAAGGACTAGAAGAAACAAACTGTATTGTAGCACTGCAAGATCTTTCCACGTTAAAGAGTTTTTGGATTATTTCTATGTAGTAAATAAATCTTCCATAAATGAAGCAGCAGCACAATATAAGATTAAAAAAAAAAAAAAAAAGGCCTGCTAATATTTAAATCTTAAATCTTTAAAACCAGAAAACCTGCCACTGCAAATAAACCCATCAGAAGGCACCAAATAAACTAAGTGGTATTACAATACCCTTAGAAAGGCCCTAGTGAAATTGTTAACTGGTGTGAGAATTTGAGAACCACATGAAATATCTTATACTATAGTTGCTGTCTCCAATCTCACTGTGCTCGACTGCATATCCTAAAGCCAGGATTGTTCAAAGGTATTATAAACAAATGCAACTTTAAAAGAAAAAGTCCTTATCAGAACGCTCTAGGCTACCACTAATTCTCTCAACAAAATCCTAAACTTCACTCTTCTACCTACCACATGTTAAAACAGTCCGTGAGGTTTCATACTAGCAAGACATCAACATTCTTTATAAGAACAACAAATATGCTTACTTTCTGCATGGTAATAAAAGCAAACGAAACATCGCTGCAGGCAACTAGAATATTTGAATTGGGAAGCTTTTAAAAACAATAATTACTCAATAATTGACAATTTGACTAATCTGAATTAGTTTCAGCAATTAGACAATTAGTGTGATTCCCTCTAAAATATTTGGAACAAACTGGAGTCTTGGGCGCACAGTCATTTTCCTAATTTCAGTGGAAGCCAGAAGTGTTTATCTGATAGAGAAACTTCCTTGTGATACTGTGGCTTCTCAACTGTGTTGTTAGAAAGCTGTGCCTCCCAACCTGAACATAAACAATGAAAATTTCTTTTTTGGGCATGAAAATTCATTCAATAGTTGGCAAATCACTAAAAAAGAAAAACAAAGACCCAAAAACTCATTAATGCTGTCTTCTCTAAGAAGAAAGGCAAAAAACTCCTGGTCTGCTCTGCACTTCCACACACAGCATTGAGTAGTCCCTAAAACAGCTCAGAAGAGTTTCAAATGGATCTGTTTTAACCAAAGTCATAATATTTTTCATTTGTTCTGCATTGTTCAGCTGCTGCTGCAATCTTCAGTCTTTCAAAGCTAGCTTCTAACTGCTGACATTTTAAAGAAACCCATATTGATTTGTTCAACACAAAAATATTTTAGTAAAATCATGCTGTATGAGCTTCCTACATTGGAATACATGAACACAGGAGGTGCTTTCAACAGAAAGTTACATAGTTTTACAGTACAACCTGTCTAAGGAGATTTGGAAGGGACCAAACTACTGATCTGGTCTCTTTGGATTAGGCAGAAGTACAGGCAAAGGGGAAAAACCCAATTTATGCCATATATAGAGCTCGTTCCTGTCACATATTGAAGAAACATTTACGTCAGAGTTCACCTGATGCCCAAATGCTAGTATTTTTCAAACCAACTGCATATCAAAAATGAAAACTTAATTGTACTCAGCTCCTGGAAAGAAGCTCAGTGTAAAACAACACTGCATTCATATATGCCGTATTACTAAATGTTCTTCTCCCCTGGGGTGGGTTCTTTTTTCCCTGTTTGGTATTGGTGTTTGTTTGTTTTTTGCTTTACAGATCATCAACTTTTTCTCATAGTGCAAATTATTGACCCTTAGTCTGATTGCAGGCAGGTCAGAAGCTACAGTATTTAGAGCATTACAAAAAGTACACAATAAGGAGCTTGCATCAATTTGGAAAAGTTCACGTAAAATGTTACTGAATTGAAAAACACAAAACAAATCCAAACAAATACAGCATCAGGTGGATGGGGGAGGGACTGCTAACATACTTGCATACAGCAAGGCTCCTCTGACACCAAGGAAGTGTTTGATATTAAGTGAAGATTATACATTAAATCCCACTGTTCTGCAGGTTGTGCACTCTTTAAGATGGAATGTTGATCTCAATTTTCATTTTTCACTTCCGCGCCAAATCTGCAGACTGTGACGTGAAATGATCATCATCTCGAAAGGCAAAGCTCCCTTAAAACCACGACTGCGCTTTGAACTGTTCATTAAGATTCTAGTAAAGTATGCCATCTACATACTTGCTGTCCTTTAGATTCTTTCATTTCAGTCCAGTGGTTGAGTTCATCTTCTCCTGAGCTGTTGAGACCTAAGGATATCCAGCCGATCATCTCTTTCCGTTTCATGCTGCGCTTGTTATATACAGACAGTATGAGCGTTACATCCGAGAGCTGAAACAGCGCCACTTGGAAAACAAAGGTTTCTTTGTACACTGGATTTGGCTGTCCTCGTCGGATTGAAGTTTTGCATTTGGACATCTCTTGCCCCATGGAGTTCAGGAGTGTTAATTTAACATACGTATCTGCAAAATAAATCATAGTTTGGAATATCAGATAGAACTAGAGTTTTTGATGATATTTGCAAGATTCAAGGATATGGTGTATACCAGGCTGACTGAACACAGCTCAGACTAGACACATGAAAAAGATGGCATGTAAGCAAAATATTACAAACACAGTAACAAATTAACTGGCTTCAGTACTATGTAAATGGCTTAAATTAAAGGTATACCTCATAATCCTTCTTCCCATCCAGTCCCCATTTGTTCCAAGCAAACTTAAGTTGCATTAATACTTAGCAAGCTCAAACTAGCCACAACACTGTAAAGCATACCACTGAATTTTCAGAGAATAAAATGAACAAAAATTGAATCAAAAAGAGAAATAAAAATAAAAATAAAAAACATGTGTTGCTATGCAGTGATGAAATCACAACAGCCAAAATTAAGTGCTTAAGAATAATCTCTGCATGGATGTGGTTCTCACTTTGGGCTTTTTGAGTTTATTCATTTTTAAGACCAAAACTTTGCAAAGTGCATCCAAAGATGGAATTTTGCACAGTAAAGCTTTTAATTCTTCAATTCATGAAATAATACACTTTTGTTTTTTAACATAATTCAGTACGCTAGCATAAATCATAGCTTGTTTAGTGATCTTAGGAAGTAGATACAGGAATCTATTGCAAGTAAATGTGGCTAGCAAACACTGAATGCCAGTATATGGGTATAAATGCTTCTTTTTAAAGATCTGTTTTCACATGACTGGAAGCACTAAGTCCTGCAGAAGGATATGTATTCATGAAGTTATAACTGACTTTAACAAACATACAACTGTATTAAGTAATCTGATTTTTTTTTTCTTTTTTATTCTTTGTAACTCTACTGTTACTGAATAATGTCAGAAGATTCAAGTTTTTTTAAAAAAGGAACACACTGCACACTTTCACTTTGCAGGTACACTGAAATTCCACCATCCATAATCAGAGATAGACGCAACTTGTGAATGAGAGAGCGCAAGAAATAATAAGCATACACATTTATAAACCAGTATGATAGGCAGCTGTGGATAGCTTTACTGCTGGCAAGTTTTCTTTGCATGAAAAAGACAACATCCAATTAGATTCTACAGGAACTCACCTCGAATTATATAAACCTGTCCACCTATCAAGTGTTTTAGACAACAGAACAGTCCATCTGACAACAGGGGGTGGAAAGCAGTAAAAGAAATAATGACCAGATGTCAATAGCTGGGTGAGAGAGGATCTAAGGTTAAAGTTTAAGAGGAAACACTATTCACAGGACTGGAAGAACACAAAATCTTAGCAGCATAGATCAGAAAAAGGATTGAACAAAAGGATTGTTGGGTAAAATTTCATGAAATGATACTTTTGTGCAGTTTTTGTGTAATCTTGAACAGAAATTACACTGTTTGTATAATGGATTGTCTTAGCAGTTATAGCTACTGGGTTCTAAAGCACACAGAACACAGAAAGAATCATGAAAATGATTAGGTTATAGAAGACTAGGTAAAGAACACTATCCATTTTATCAACCCTTATGCTTTTTCATGCAAACTCCAGCATATTAGAAAAACTGCACACAGTGGTTATAATTCTTACATGAAAAGCAATAAAGCAAAATATCACTGTACTAAAAAATAAGATTCTACTGCTCTTAGATGTTACAGTTATGGCTACATGATTGTAATACTTCTTGAGTGGTGATGGAGTTGGGCATAAGAATGACTGTAATCCACGCTTTAGAAAAAGCTGAGGGAGGTTTAAATGTGAATTTCATATATGGTTCTCTCTATACAAAATGTACAGATCTCACTTATTAAAACTCATTTCTATGGATTTCGTGTGCATATATACACATGCATTTAAGGTGCAAAAACTCATACCTTGTTTCAAGATTTAAGAGATACTGGGATATACTAGGAAACAGTCTTTTCTCAGACAAAATATACACTGTCACAAGAGAAACCAAGACACATTCTAACATGCTTGGACTGCTTACAGGATTTGGCCTATTTGCTTGTACTTAGTTGCTAAATGAAACACTAAATAAGAAACATGCCACAGAGGAATATAGACTACCAAGAACCAGAAATGTAGGACTCAGTGCTACTTGCTGCAGAAGCATTTCACAAAAAATAAATAAGTTAATGAACTCTAGAATATCAAAAGGATTATTTGAGGGAAAGAATAATCGCTACCCTTCCTATTGCAGTTTCTCATGACCTAAACAAAAACTGACCCGTGCACATGATTTGCAGCACTCCTAAAGATTCCAGACCACTGATGATTCAAGAAAAAATGAGGTCAGAGTATTTCATCAACAACCTTATGTGCCTTCTGTGGAAATTATGAGAGGCTGGTGCATAGCCAATGACAAACACGCACCTGCTTCCAGGAATTTACAAGGAGTTTTCACTTTGTGGGGATGCACAAAACAATCCATGGGAGAAATTTGAATTCCACAATATTCTGCACTGTCTTGCCAGACCTAAAGGGTGTACTACCTTCCAGCTGTCTAGAAATAAAACTCCAAACCCACATTTGTGTAAACAAGAAGACTTATGAATATCAAAACCTCCTCCTACCTTGCAGAGGGGATGACAAAAGATAACATGCAAGAGTAGTTATTTGGAAACTTTTGTCATCAAGAAATCTTTCCTCCAAAAAGGGTAAGACAGAACATGCAGGGCTGTGTGTCATGTTCTATGCAATCTGAAACCAAAAATTTTGATCCTAGTTGTGTGCATAATTGTTAGCACAAGCACACACTTTGCGAATTATCTTACCAGAGAATTAGCCTGTCTGTCTTCAAAACAAGTACAGACTCTCCACTCCCAACTAATTTGCATATTCCAAATGGAAAAACTTGACTCTCCCTAGAGAGATTCCATTGTCCTTGGCTCTTCTTGGGTTTTCCCATCTATTTCTCACTTTGTCTGCAAATAGGTGATTCTGGGGGAGCTACCTAGTTATAAAAATGTATTTGAGAATCATCTTTGGCTTTCCTTCTCTGCAATGTTAATGAAGGCTGGCTAAGTCAGCATGAAAAATATACAGAGAGCAAAACAGAATACAGCTGAGCCAAATGTAATTAATGATTGAAATAAAACGTGGGTCAAGAAAGAAAGACGACAGCATCAGTCTCAACTTGTTTGGCTTATTTCCTAAATTCCGAAGGCAAAGTGAGATGTGAAAACCACTTACAAAACGTTGGCAGCCTGCTGGATAATCTAATAGTGCCATACAAATCTGAAGATTAGGAAACAGAAAGACAGGCTAAAACTTGAGCCTCAAGACCAAACCAAGAGGAACAGGTAAGTAAGTCTGGCTACAACTAATGTAAATCAGACTCGACATCTACAAAGCAATTTTAAAAGTTTGTTACTGAGCTTTCTCAAGCTTTATCAAAGAATTAGAGTCAGTAAAAAATATTCTGCGTGTGACATCCCATCTGGCTCAATTTAGACTATAGAAAGCTCACAGATATTTCAGACAAACATATTTTTGAACAAATGCTGATTATAAATCTTCCTTCTGCACAGTATATATGCCAAAGGTCTCAATTTGCTTCTACATTGTTTTTGCTGACATTCCTAAATCAAATACATTTCTACCACATATATGTAGGCACATAAGCAATCAAAGGCTGCACTATCAAACCCTCTAGGAAGAGCAATAACTGTTCATAGTGTTTATGTTAATATCAACTGGCATGTACTTTCTCTTTAAACACTAACTTTTTATTCTTGGCCTGTGATGTGAGGCATTAGTAATTTAGCAATTAATTAGTATGATAAAGGTAATTTATTAGTCAGTCATCATGAAAAATTAAAGCAGGCTTGTCAACGTACAATTAATATTTTGAATTTTAGAGTTTTGCTATTTCCCAACTGACTAGAAATATAAAACATGAAACAGATTAGTTGATGATCGCTCTATTTCATTTTGATTGGAGAAGACTAAATGATAGCATTGAAGTCCTTACTACTAAGAGCCCCACCAGTACAGAAGCATTAGGATGAAAAACGATTTTCACTCACTGGGTGGTCTGTTTGCTGCCAAGTTTTTGAAGTGGCTGCCTTTTATCACTTCTGCTGATAATCTTCCAGTTGTAGCATTGTAAAGGAGGCCAATGAGGATTTCTGGAGCTGAGCCATGCACCAGAGACTGACAAGAGGAGGTACTTTCACTGCAGGATACTTCTGACATGCTCATTTGAGAGTCACAACCCTACAAAACACACAAGAAGTTCTATGAATTCTACTGTTATTAGGAAGATAATTTTTAGAATAACACATTAGAAACTAGAAGAGAAGCTCGCTGACAGTAACAGAAGTTCCATTCGATCACAAGAAGAAACATATTTAATATACTATCAGTTCACACATGCTAGAGGTAACAAAAACTTGAAGTAGTCTGGAATTAAAATAGTTCTTAATTTTGTGTTTCCATTGCTTCATTATTCAGGAGAAATAATTGTAGAAGATGAAAAGCAGTTTTCATGGTCCCTATTTATTTCAATTGATAAGATAAGACGTAATATTATTAGTTAGCTTCTTGGAGAATGTAAACGTTGCAGCCTTCCTTTACTTCACAAGAATGGGAAACAGTAGTGGAATTTTGAAGTTAAAATGCAGGGAATTCTTGTTCACTCCTTGTAAATGTTATTCTCTAGACCGAGAATTTCTGACTTGTAAAATAACAGAATATGTGCAAATAGAAAAATGCACTCTCTCTAGAATAAATTAGCTAGCTTACAAGGAATTTAATTGATCCAGAGTTACAGAATAGTAACAGAACCTTTGTCCTGGGTGGCAAAGGAAGAACGTTACCCCAACAGTCAGCAATGATGAGTTAATTTCTACCAGGCAAGCTCCAAGACAATTCATATCTCTCACACATACATTCTCCTTATGTTAAATCTTTGACTGGAGTTTCTAATATTCACTTTTATCATTTTAATCCCTCCTTTAAAAAAATAAATAAATAAATAAATAAATCAGCCAAACAGAACTTTCTGTAAGTTGCCATGCTATCATAACAGTTTTTTCTACTTTCATTTCCTGATTTCTTGCACAGGCACACTGTACCTCTGTTGTACCTCTGTTGACAGCTAAGAACAGAACTTTGAATTATTGGAACATCCATTTATGATTATCAGAGGGGGAAAAAAAGACACACAAATTAATCCACAGATTTTTCAAATATGGCTTGACTCATTTGGGAATCTGGCAGAACTCTTTCAAAGAGTCATGATGATTTTGTGAAGCTTATTATTCCTGATTCCAAATGTCTCTAGCATTTCCAGCAACAGCTGACATGAGCATAAGATCAGTCCTGTAATCTAAACAGCACCCATTCTCATCAAGATAAAAGTTAACTTTAAAAGCAAGTAACTTAATTCAACATAAAAATCCAAATTCATTCAGAAACTCTAATTATAAAAGGGTTGAAAATAAGTGATCTACCTAGAATATCCTTCACACTGACATTTTAACTAGGTCTTCTCTACAGAACACATCCAATAGATTTGGTAGAAACTTCAAGTAGCAATCCAGCCCCTCGTCTCTAAACATCCAGTGGTGTTAGCAAGTACATTCTTGCAACTAAAGAAGGACCTGGAGAAAATTGGCTGACTTCCATCCTCCAAACTGCAAACTCCGATTTAAAATCTTTGATTATTTTTCTCAGAGTTCTTTATTCAATTCTGAGAATAAATTTAAAATGGGTTATACATTCAAAATTGTTGAAAATTAATTATGGATTTATTAATTATGCTTTATTCTCTTGTTCACAGCAGCCTCAAAACAGGAAACTTTTGATTCTGAACTTCAACAGGAGCATCGAAATGGAAAGTTGAAAAGAACGATCTCTTGATCCAGCAGTCAGTATTTACTGCACACACAATTGAAAATCTCAGCTTGTCACTGCAGTTATTATTTACATCTAGTCTTCAAAAACTTTAACACGTTGTACCTATGGTGCTTAGTCATACTATTTTTGGGGCCATGAATTTAAACACAGTCAGACTGTTCAAAAGACTGTTCAAAGCTCTGTTGTCTAATCTGATTGCAATCGCGCTGTAAGCCCACATAGAAAGACATAACACGAGGCAAGCAGCTGTGCAAACACTCCCACCCAAACCCTCCAATGGCTGTGATATCTGTACCAAGGAGATGATAGCACATTTCCCTGGACGTGACTTATCTGTACTGATAGCAATATGCTACTGCTCCTCAGCCAAAAGGGATCAGTTTAACCAAGCTTACGCAGAGTTAAACTGATTACAATAGAACAGGTTACAATCAGAATAAAATTCTAGTAATAGATAATACTAAATGAGACATGATTGAATGGGAATAAGTCCTGAAGTACTTTGAATGGGAAGACAAGTAGCTTCTGTGCAATATAGCAGAGAAAAGAGGAAACAATTGAAAAATTAAGTGTGATATTCCAAAATTACATAAGGATGAGGCATATTATACTTTAAATATTATACTTCACAGCAGAATCCTGACTGGCTGAGAGTATGACAAGAATGCACTTGCCAAGGCCGGAGAAAAAGATGTCAATGGCTGAATAGAGAGATTATGGAAATTTAGCTGATGTTTTGGATCTGTAACTGGGGGGAAATGTAACTAAACAGCTGTACCTTAGAGCTGCAGAGCAGAAATAATGTGTAGATGTAGCCTTGACGAAAAACTAGAGGCTCTAACTTAAATGCTCTTCTACAGTATTTTCTAAAACAAAATATTTTGCCTTTTATTTTCAATCAGGAGGAAGGTTTCAAACATAAAGAATACTGTTCTATCACCAGGATGTAATTAATTTATTAATATCTTTCCTTCCACATGCTCAAAGACTTGAAAATTAAACACAACTGAAAAAAAAATCACTGCAGAAAAAAACTAAACAAATTGTTTCTTTTACCATTTCACAGACATGCACAAAAAACTCGAAACCTTTTATTTCACAATGAATTAAACATATTTTTTCAGTTTTGAACTGGAAAATTCTAACGTAAAAGAAAATGAGAGAAGTAGAAAAATGAAATAGTGAGATGTGGAGTGGAAAACGTTGTGTCAAAACAAGGTTAAACAACATATACCAAATGTCTAGTTTCTGTGTCTGTAATAAGGGAGAAAGCAGAACTGGGGGGCAAATAGCTAAAAGATATGAGGTAATGAGAAGAAGAAGGTGAGATCATATTTTGTTAGGATTTCTTTGAAAGCAATGGAAAGACTCTCTGTGGAAGTAAAACTGTGGAAAACTGTGGAAAGCCCTTCATTGTTTTAAGCAAGGTATTCTGTGATATCAGTATCAGCCAATATCAGGTAACTAACCTTAATTGTGTGGAAGTCCACAAGCTGCACTGGGACTTAAAAATATATAACAGTCTCCTCCAAATTCAGTTTGGTTTTATGTCTGTTTTTCCTGTTTACATAGACAAAATACAAGAAGAGCACTAACACATCAAGAAAGGAAGTTGTATTTTCACCTATTCAAAATATAAGTTTCAAGATCAAGTGCCAAATTACAAAATGTTAATGCTGCAATTTCTAACAGGTACAACATGAATAGATACTTTGCTTTCATATTGTGACATTACAGTACTACCAGGCTGCTTTAATGTGTATAAATCTGCACTTGATCCAGCTTTAAATTATGTTTATTTCACTTTGATAGTGTAGTTTCACTGTGAGAAATGTAATATTGAGACAAAGTGTCCACTTGTTTGAAATAATCTATCTATATAAATTGATTTTCATAATTCTTCCCTCTCTTTCACTATAAACACTGCATGTAGTCTGATATGCAGGAAAAATAGACTAAGGTTTCATAATAGGAAAATGCCTTTTAAGGTCATTGAAATACCAAAATAGGCTACTAAGAAATGTAAAAAAAAACTTCACTGCAGAGCCTGAAGAACTTAGATGAAATGACAAGGTATGGATGATCTTGTCACAGTACAAAGGGCTGAAATGCATCTTGATGTTCTTTCCAAAACATCAGTGCTAAAATTCTAACCTATTTTCCTCAATGTAGCCATAGCAAATGGATTCTATTAGCAGTAAATATAAACAAACAAAAAACTTTAGGTGAAGTCTCTTCCAAATATTTGGTTCAAAGTTCAGTCTTACTACAGTGAAGAAAAATTTTTCACCTTCAGTTTTGTAACATGCACACTGCAGGACAGTACTTACTGACAAAGCTGAGCTGATTTTATTTGACCAACAATTACAAGAATCATTGCTTTTCACTGCATTGTAGGGGTAATACATACTATATTCTACAAAACCATAATTACTCCAAAATATTCTCCCTGTTTTATCCAAAAAAAATAAAAAAAATAAAAAAAATAAAAAAAAATCACTTGTTAATAAATACCTGATAAAACATTCCCATAAAATGGTATTTCTACTTCATACGTTCCTAGTGTACAAGAGTCAGTAATTAAAAATAACACTTTTTTCACTAGAGCCAACAGAACAAAACACACGCCATACATGATGCAAAATCTGAACCTCTAAGATGTATTTTCTAATAATCTTTGCACTCCCTCACAACAAGGAGAAACCTATGCAACAATGACAAGATATGTAAAAAGAATTCATTTGTCTTCCTTCAACATAATTTTATTGAAAGAGGGTACTTGTTACTTACATATTCATATCCTACTGTTACTTTTGTATATTCTGAATTTCTACTTACAAATTCTTTTAAGCCAAATGAAGCTGATCACAAAGAACAACGGGATCATGCTCTGAGGACAGTCAGAAATTCATTTCTCTCATTGGACAGGTTAAAATCATGCCTCTCTAGGCGTGCAAAACAAGAACATTTGAGTCTCTTGCTTTCCAAACTATACACAGGAAAGATGAAACCTTGCTGACAATCCTTCAAGCAACAAAAAATCTGATTCACAGCATGTTACTTGTCAAATTTTAAATGTGAGCGTTATACCACTTATCTTCTAAATAACTTCTTTGCACATTACTTTCTTCTATTTCTATAGCAAAACAACTCAGAGGTTAGAGAAATTTCAATCCTAACTAGGCAAAGCAGGAACTGAATTCATGCCTCCAACATTTTAGACAAAAGCATTCACACCTCGTAATCACCGGCTGAATGCTGACACTCTTGGTCAGCTTCGGTGCAAAAGCTCCCTGAGAAGGCAATGAGAGCCTGAGCACCGCACAGTCTCCAGATCAGCAATCAGCATGGAGCCCATCATCTGTATCTGTTATGAGAATCAGAGAGAACATCTCTGAAATCTGAAATCACAAAACCGAAACTGGAGGCTCCACACGCTTCATGACTGACTTAAGCGCTAAGCACTTTATTAAAGCATGTTTCAAACCTAAAATACTTTTCAAAAAGTATTGGGATCTTTCCTGGGAAAAATGACTAAAATAAAAAAAGGAGCATTTTAATTTTGGATTCTAGTATTCAAAACTCACTTGCATACTATAGAGGATGCTTTGATACCGCTTGGCAAAGTGGGCCTCAATTCCCCAATCCTTATATGACAGTGATCCTATTTCCCCTAGCTCATGGAAGAGTTGTGAGGATGGATATACATAAAAACTGGAAGTCCTTAAAAATACAAAGACTGTAACAAAACAGTTCCTTAAAATAAATGACCAATACTCTTTCTGGACAGTAATACCTATGTATCAAGTTTTTGCTTTTAAAAGTAGAACTCAAGAATCACATCATCGATATAACACTATTAAATATTCTTGAAATAAGATTATTAATAGTAATGCCAATGATAAGGTTTAGCAAAGACATTGCAAAATTATTATTAAAGGAAGAATTAAATAATTAAAGGAAATAGCAAGGGTTGATGCGGGGTTTTTTTTAGGTTTCTTCCTGTACTGTATTCATCGTCATTTTGAAGCGCCAACAGTTTCTAAGAACACTTGACTTTGAGTGCCTGTCAACCTCTGCATAATCTAGTACAAACACTTTATTTATTTATTTTAAAGAAATCTAATGCTTTTGAAATCAAGTTACCTACCCTCACAACACATTAGGGAAAAAACTTCAGTTTGTTTTATAGTGGCCAGTCCTATACAGTCCAAATAAGAAAACACACAATTTATTAGTATTTTGCTTTAAACTAGTAACAGGAATTTGGAAACAAATAAACAGTGTTATCCTTCTCACAGACTCAAGCTTAGGAATGATTTATGGCAGGTATTTTATCTGTTGGGTTGTTTTGCTGTGTTGTTTTTTGTTTTTTTTTTTTTTTTGCTCAGCTGTTACCTTGAAACAGGTTCCAATTAGGTATGATGTGTATTTTTATTCATGTACTTAAACACTTTACAGTATTGATATCTAAGTCAACTTAATCACTAACATGACACTAAATACTCTGATAATATTTCCAATACATAGCTTTGTTTTAGTAAACAGTTCATACTGATTTCGGGTAAAATGGTATGTTTAAAAATTACCAGGATGCCCTATTCACAAATTCCAATTGGAAAGACTTTAGCAGGAAATACACTCAACATTAATGGTACTCTTCACATCAAATATGGATTTTAGAAAATCAAATATGGATTTTAAAAAATTATTAAGCTATTGTTCATGTCATTAAAAATAGTATCTAAACTGATAAAATTCACTTATCTCATCAAAAGCTTTACATGCATGTATAATTTTATAAAACAAGTTGTTTATCCATAAGTGAAGCATTGGAAGATCAACTGGAAAAGACAGCCCTTCGAACACCACAGACAAGTGTGGTTTTACCCAGCAAGCAGCTGGATGCACAGCCCTTCACTCATTCAACCCTCCAATGAGATACAACTGGAAAAAAAAAAAAAAAAAAAAAAAAGGAAGTAGAACTCATAGGTTGAGATAAAAACCATTTAACATTGGTGTTTTGACAACACTGCCTTTCTGCTAAAGCCAAAACACAGCATCATATCGGACATACATTGTTCCTACAAAGGAAATCAGCTCTGACCCATCTGAAACCAGGACAGCAAGAAATGGAATCCTTACCTTTTTATATACAGCTTTAATTTACCTCAGAAACTACAAAGTTACAAAGCATAGATACACGATGATGAAAACGACAAAGTAAAATTCTTAGTAATGGCAAAACAGAATTCCACTTTCCTGAAAGACTTTAAACAATGTCACAGTGGCATTTCTGTTGCTTTTTGTATTTCATGAGAATTTGCTAGCAGTGCTTTTCGTCTGAAAGTTCTTTAAACTCCGCAGAACAAAACAGTAACTGTCTGCAGGTACGGAAGCATTTTAAGTTTACTGTGACTTGATTGTTTGCATTTTAAATTACAGCTTTGGTTTCCTTGCCATATTGTGAAAACGCACCTAGTTGTTCCACAGACTTAACGGGCCTGAAATTTGCACAGCACGCCTGAGCAGCGGAAAGAATTCAAAATAAACATACAATGGGATTTACAGCATTTACAAAAACGTTCTGTTTTGCATTGCAAAAGTCTGTTTGCTGTTTATACAGCCATCAGAGAAGGAAAGAAATTCAATTCTGTTTTCTTAATTGAGACATGAGACATAAAGAAACACTCAAGTACTAAAAGCCGTTAGCTTGTGTTAGCAGCTTAGTTCAGAATACCTGACACAAAATGCAGACATTATACATGCACTCCTGATGAAGGTATGCTAACAACTCCCGCCCAGACCCACTCCATCTCCTCTCTTTACTCCCTGTCAAACATGTGACAACAGAGATGTTATTGTCAGACAGCTCTGGAGACCACAGAGCTCTTAGATGGCCATACTTTGTGCAGACGGAGCTACATTTACAGCTCCAAAACCATTTTCAGAGCACCTAGGCTCATTACCCAGCTCTGCCACCTTGCTTAGAAAGCCTCCTAAGCATGTTCATCTTTTAAGGTATTCCATAGAATATGTTCACTGGGGAGAGAGTAGTGGCTAATAGTTTGATTTCTCCCTTCTTTTTCCTCTTGATTACACTCTTCCAAATTGAAAAAAAGATTCAGTGATCAAACAGTAAGTATAAATTATGAATAGTCAATCTATGGATTAGTATTTGATTGCACATGCAATCTGTCATGCAACTGCTTTTCACAACGACCAAATCTATAACATAAAACACATGTTTATGATGCATTTGTCAATTAAATTATTTGCTTTTAGTAGCTCACCCAGCTCTAATTATGACTGCTAGAGGCACCCTTTTGATTTATTCAGGTCATGTTTAATCTCAGGATATGAGGATCACTGGGCGCCTGCAGTTGGAAGGGATCTGCTTCAGTTCTTAGAGCTATCATAGCAACTACAAAGAAGGGTGAGAACTGAAGACAAGCTAGGTTCTCCAGGGACCAGCTGACAGCCGACTGAGCACAAAAGAAAGACAAACTGTACCATGAAAGATGCAACTCAAGGTCAGGCACTGAGGGCTACACCTGACAAGAAGCTAACATAAGGACAAAAAATGAATTCTGTTCATAGGGTGTCTTTTGCAAGGGATCTTTATCCGACACCGAACACAGGCAGCCTCAGTATATTCCTCAAAGCAATTACCTGGAGATTAAGTCCAAAATGAAGAATGCTAACTCAGAACACTTATGTTACACTGCAACACTCTGGAAAAGAATCATTTAGCAAATTAAACCAAAAACTAACTTTAGAAGTTTCACAAGTATTTCACTTATGAATTTGCAGGGTAGGTAAAGATATGTTTGTGCAGACTCTGATCATTGTTTCCCCTAATGGAAATTCAGTGGAAGAAAACAGCACACATGCTTTTGCTGAAAGGTGCTCAAGGCTGCAAACAGTAACGGCTTCTGTGTTTTCCCCTTTTCCCTTGAAAGACAGTATTAAAAGAACACATTTTTGTACATATGAATACAGACAAGCAAGAAAATACAAAGAATGAGAAAATAAAATAGTTGGGAAGCTCTGTATGATAAAAGGAAACAAAGTTCTCTTGGGCTTCAAAGTTAAAGAATTTACCTCCACTGAAATAACTAAGGAAGATTTAAGGAGCAGCTTGTAGTCTCCAACAGATGAAATTTCGTGTTAGTGATAACCTTGATAGTATTTTCTTATAACTCCTACAAAACTACGTCTAGGAAATTTATAATATGCTTTTCAATTTTATTTTGCTTACTCTCTTAAACTATGATCAGGGTTGAAAAATCATGCTTATGGCACAGAGAATGAGAGTCTCAGAATTTCACAGACACTTGATTGAATTCACACTCTTTGTAGCTTCATGTATCGATTTATTCTAGGAGTATTCTCTCCTTACGTAGATAAATAAAACATAGTGACCAAAACTAACCTATAGTTTCAAGTAATACATTTGTCACCAACAGATTGGCTATGTGAGGTAACTGAGTATTGTTCAAATAGTTTAATACAGAATGGTCATTCACAGCCTGGGACATTTTACAAACTGAGAAGTATTATCACAACATTAAAAATAGAAATACTCTGTCTGAAACATAGTTTTGATTATTTGCTGAAGCAAACATCAAAGACTGTGTGAATCCACCTAAGCAAGTAGACTGCGAATCCACCTAAGCAAATAAGTTTTCTCCACCAACTCACAGATTAAAGGCAAAGGATAAAATTTTTAAACTGTTATTTTATACAGTGCACATATGTTAAGACACAGACATGAGGAACACTCTTTGTTCTGGAAATGTGACTAATCGAGAACTTGGACATATAGTTGAAATTCAAAGAATTCCCCAAATATCCTACATTCAGAGTCATGGAAATGTACCTTATTCTGTAGAGTACTCAAATGGCTTCATAGTCTCAATGTCTAGTCAAGAGCTTCTTGGATGAATAGACTAATGACATGCCACAAATTGTCATGAATGGTTAGATGTACTAACAAAACAATCAGGAAATACAAACAGCACGGATTTGGAAAGCAAATTCATTTTTAAACATGATCACTGAACTCCTGTAGTGATAGGCCTGTATGAACTGACCAGATTCTATTTAATTTTTGGGTTTCTCACCAGATCCAGAAGACTCAAGCAGAAGGAGACTCAGGTGACAGGAGCAGTGCTGTGAGTACACCACACAATGGGCACAGATAGTTGAGGCAATAACGGCACTGACAAGATAACAGCTGCTGATTGGAGAGTCCTTACTTAGCACACTGCTTTGAAATGCTGCATAACCAACCCCACACTGGGGAGACTTCTTCATCTGCCAAATATTGTCAAGTTCTTCTCCAGCTGCATCGACATGAGCACCACTTTCCAATCATCTTATAACATCCTTCAAAAAAGTGCAGACTTATTGTGTAAAAGAAGAAGTTTTGATTGGTGTTTTACACCACTTATTCAAATGAACTCTGACAACTATTCCCCTCATAACAATGTGTTTGATGCTTAATTAAGTCTTCCTTCTATGGATATAATGTTTACAAGCTAAATGGAAGCATTTATGCACCATGACATTGGAACCAATCCTTTTTTGTAGAATTCTAATTGAATAATAGAATCATTATCAAAGAATGGTTTGGGTTGGAAGGGACCTTAGAGATCCCAACCCTGTGCCATGGTCAGGGCTTCTCCCCCCAGCTCAGGCTATGCAAGGCCCCATCCAACCTGGTCTTGAATACTTCCAGGGATGGAGCACCCACATCTTCTCTGGGCAGCTGTGCCACTGCTTCACTGCACTCTAAGTGAAAATTTTTCTCCTAATACCTAATCTAAATCTCTCTTCTTTTGGTTTCAAAATGAACCCCCTTGTCCTAATACTATCAGGCTATATAAGAAGCTAGTTTCCCTCTTGTTTATAAGCTTCCTTTAAATATTGAAAGGGAACATATATAAATATAAATAAAATACTATTAAAAAATCATCTCTTTCCTAGATGAGTCACAATTATCTTTTCACTAAGTGATTTAAAGTATCAAAATGGTAGCTACAGTTTAGTAAAATACAACTATTGCACACAAACTTTAATATTTAGCCTTCCAAATTAAAACCTGAATAGATCATACTATAAGCATATAGCAGCAAAGGACGAAAATACTGGATTTACACAAAACCTGTCAGTTCGACTCTACAGTGGCCAAGAATTCCCAAGAAAAATATGGCCTTCTGAAAGTTCTTTTTCATCAGTTTATGAAATGATAAACATCCATTAGAAAGAATAGTGAAGATGCGCCACACAAAGAGCAACATAGAAAAAAATTCCTTAAGCACAACACATAAGGAAGTGTACATGAGATGGTTAACACAAACAAGCATATTAAACAACCACCATTCTCAACACTGAAAGTATTTCTATACGTTGCAAGAAGAAATATTTATATTGTTCAAAAATGTAATTAAAACATTTCTCAGACAATCTGGTTATTTATAGAGAAGATACACAAAAATAATCCTTAATGCACAAATGATTGCTCATACCATTCATTCCTCGACGTAAGGGTCACATTTAGGAGTTCAGTATATCAAAACTTTCTTTGGAAAGAAAGTTAAATTTAATTCTCCACATATTGTTATTGACAATGCAAGATAAAAGATTACTAGATTTGCTTAGCATTTTTATCTTCTAAACTGTACTTCCAAAATAAATAAAAAAAATAAAACACACCATCGTTAGTTTTCATTCTGCATCAGAAAAGAAACCTGTGAGATGATGACAAGGACTACATTTGGTTTTTTGATCATTTCCAAATGGATTTTCCTCAGTAAAATGCAATTAAGATTTTTTTTTATCACATCACAGTAGAGGCTGTGCTTCACTCTCAAGAAAATTTCCTTGAGTAAGAAGAACAAAGTGCAACTGAGAATAATTCCACAGGGACTTCTTGAAGAAAAACAAACCGTATTGCAATGGATTCAGAACTCCAATACAAAAGAACAAAAATTTGACTACATTGTGTTAAATGTAGAATTTCTCTGAAAGCATCAGGTCTTCCTAAGCAAACTATACTCAGGCAAAGTAACGGTAACACTGATATGTTACCTTTGATGGACAATTTCTATTAAATCCAAAAGGGTCATGGAGATTCAGGTAACAGCAACATATACACTCTGTCTAGCTCATTTTGGTTCTGTTGCTTCTTGCCTGTATACTGAATGTGGAAGAAAGCCTGAGATATTTCAGTCAGTGTGTGATGAGAGCTGAAAATAGTGTGTGAAGAGGAATTCCCTGGTTACGTGGGAGAACTGTAGCAAACATATACTAAAGTGGTCTTGGGGAACATGATGGAAGAGTCAGAACTATAGAAGCAGAAAAGGAATAGAATAAATGCAATGGAAACAACGCAGAGGAAGAAAGGAGTTTTTCAAGAGGAACTATTAAATGGAAACATACCTTTTCATGGTACAAGAACAACTCAGTGAATGACTATGCAAAAGCTGCTAATACAAGATGTTATATGAAATGTTAGAAGGTGACGAACAGGCTGAAATCTTGGGTAAGAAGATTTGTAAATATATTTGTAAATTTGAAGTCTTGTGGAGCTTTGAAATCTATTTAAGGAGCATACAAATATACATTCACCATGTCATGTACTTGTCCGCATTTTAACAATAAGCAGAGAAAGCAGCACACCCAGCTCTCGTGAACATACCACTATTTTGGAAATGCACTAAACTCGCTGCCTCACCTTACTCAGATTCTCCTGTGAATAGTGTTAGGGTAAAACTGAAACAAGTACTAAACTTCACAGGATATGAACTTCTTGTACAATCATAAGGCAGACAATTAGCTAATAAAAATACATTAATATTTTATGAGGCACAGACAGAGAAATAAAATACATTCCTGCAGAAGTAGTTAGCATGTAGTAGTAGTTAGCAAGTAGTCAGATGTTTCAATGGATTAGGAAATCTCAGTTTAATATAAAATCTGTATAATGAGAAGCAGTGGAAAAAAAACAGGGTAACTGACATTTGCCCATTTCTAATTTCATAAAAAGCTATCAAATACAAACATTTCTCAATACAAAACAACACTCTTCCACTGAGCAAAATAAATTTAAATTCAGAACTTACAATGTTCCTCATCATGGATTTAATAATTACAAACATTCCTGAACGTCTCCAAGGTGAAACAACACTTACCTTCTCCTATTAAGTAATTGCTGCCTGGCTTACAATTAGAAGGGCACAAAAATCATTGCTCCATTCTAGTAAAAGCACAGTTGAGAAAGAATGCAAACAGTGTATAGCTGCACCCAGAGGTAAACACCTGAGAACTAATTAAGTTGAATGACAATGCTGGATAAGAATAAATTAGTATAAGTTAGTCATGAAGAAATTCAGGTTGGAAATGAAACACCCAGATGTTTACTGATGAAAATTCACAAATCTGTGATCAAGCTGACCTGGCTGCTGGTAATAACAACAGCTTGAACACAATGACTGAGGACGGTCCCCTGCTTCCAGTAAAACATTAAAAAACAAACAGACAAATTTTTAGACTGTTGCAAAATAAAACAGTAGATCTGTTCATGATATGAGCATTACATAGCTTACAAATAATAACACAAATAATAAAGCAATTATAGGGAACACAGGAACTAATTTCTAAAGTTTTAAAAACTGATTTGCATAGTTCAAAAAAAAAAAAAAAAAAAAGCTGTGATCCTTATTCAAGCTGTCAAGACTATGAAGATTTCTTTCAAGCAATGGCCTAAGAGAAATTTGCCTAAACACCACTACAGTAACCAATTCTGGAAGAATATTTCACTTCCTACCACTATTCCTTATTTGTGTTCATTCCCCCAGAATGGAAAGATTAGAGAAGATAGAGAAGCCCTTACCATCACAGAAAATAAAAACCAGTCTCATTGTCTGTGATGCCTCCTGGAATTTGTTTACACTCCCATTGCCACAAAAGCTCAAGAAAGTGATAAAGAACAACCTATGTAGAAAATGGATATACCCACCAAAACCTGTCTATGCACTTGAGGGATATATCAATTAAAAGCATTACCCTCTTTCTTTCCAAGTTTGGTAAGAAAAAAAAAATGGCCCTATTGGGAACACATACAAAACAAACGTAGCAAATAAATTTAGAGTATTCAGTGCATGTGTTTCATGGGGCATTAATTTCCCTAGCTACAGAACTGGCAAACTCAGCATTAGCAAAGTTCACACTACTGAAGTGAAACACTTCATCCTTGAAACAGAATGATTCATACCTCTTAGCAAATAACAGAAATGCTGTTTTATTGCTAGCTGATACTCTATCAGATGCGAGTTTTGGTCTCAGTTGTTGATTTTAATTGGCTTACTTTTAGCCACTAAATAAAAGAGCGTTCTATTTTGAATGTCTTTTGCAATACTCGTTTTTGACAGAAATGCCAATTTCTTCAACTTTTTTTGGAAAGTGCAGAATGAACTCCATTTGTTCATAACTGGGAAAATACCTTTTGCTTTCCTTTCTTTCTCCTTCTCTTTTAGTTAAAAAATAACAAACAGGCAACCATGTTAATAAAGATTCCCTTGCTAAATCATCTCTTTTTCCCCAAAGTCTATTTAAAACACAGAAATCTCTTAGGCAACCAACACTCATGTACTCTTTGTCTATGAAGCCCTGACCAGAACATTACAAACACCTCATTCTAGACAAAAGCTTATTTTAAAATTTGCAAGAAATCAAAAGGGATATACTGCCCATAGAGATGGAAAAACTGTTAAAATGAATCTTAAAATCTTATCTCCTGAAAAATAGGAGATGCAATCTGAAGTTCCCTTGGGAAGAAAGAAGATTTATCTGGAATCTACTGTACCATTGGCAGCCACCCTCACCACTAAATGCTTGGACATAGCACATACAGCCCAAACTCCTGGTTTTTGATGGTGTTTAAGTTTGCCCTTAATTACACTCTTTGCTTTATTAAGAATAGTATAGTTAAATTTTTTTGAGGGGGAAAGTTGTTCATCAGGTAGGTAGCCTTTTTTTTTTTTGAAAGGTCTGTGGGTCACAGGGTAAAGACAATACTTCTGCATGTATATATACGTAATATGTGTTCATACATACATACACATGCCTATTTATAGACTAGAAAATTCTAAGTAATTAAAAAGAAAAATGCAGGCAGCTTTTGCAGGTGGAAAGTAAATGTACTTACAGAAGCTTTAAGGAAATTATCTTTCTGCCAGTATGATGAATGTTGAAAAAAAAATCCAGTGAATGTGACGGCTATAAATATACATACCATTGTTACAAAATTCAGGACAATGTATATCACCACATTCTTATTCTGCTTCATTTGATACTCACAGACAGACTGTAAGAAGGTTCCAATATCACTGGCACTGACATCTTCCCCTGAAGATTCAATTTTGTTAAGTGAAAAATCTTTTCTCCCACAATCCTCTCCTTTTTCATGCGACGTACACTGTAGAGTCTAAAGCGAACTGCGTAATTGCCAATCATCTCAGACTCAACGTGATTAAATTTGAATGTCTCTGTGAAGACAGGGCACGGTCCCCGCTGGATGCTGGTTTTCGCTCTCTGTTTCTTTATGGGGAGAAGAACTAGGTGTACTTGCCACGAGCTTCCACCTGTCCTGCTGTACGTGGGAATGTCTGTGACAGCTGTCACTGTCACCAAAAGCTTCTGTTCCTGTGAGTCATAGTCAAAAGTCACATCCAACGTGCCATATTTAGCTACTGGCTCAGGATCAAAAGGTTTAGGAAGCTGTGAAGACGATCCTCGAGCTGACATATCCTGAAAAAGAAAAAAAAAAGCTTTTATTTATTTATTTGTTGTATCCTATTACTAAATCTAGCATGGAAATACGTGGTTTTCTCTAAGCTATATGAAGTGACTGTGATCTTTTTGTTTATTTCATAAACAAGGTAATTAAACACTAAAAGCCTGAAGAGATGCTGACTAGCATCCAAGAAAAAAATAAAATCAAAAGACTTTACCTGGCCAATACTGACAAAAGCCATGAGCCAATCAGACAGAGCTTGGATTAAATTAGGCAATACTTACGATCTCTTCTTCTCTGCCCCACATGCTAAAATGCATACACATATGTTACAAGATATAATTACCTTACTTTCGTGCAAGTATACACACATTTTATGTTAACATTTTGTGGTACTTTAAGACCTGGCTGGTGACTGAGTGCATGGTGTAATGCCAGCAAAGAATATAGGAATTTTAATACTTATTTGCACTTGCAGCTACAAAAATGTTCCATAGATGTGCCAAAAATTATCACGACTTGATTAATGAAATTTTACTAACACTGCATATGATGTGTCTGTTCTGAACGGAGTTTCTGGACTTTCCATAAACGGCATCAGTCCTGAAACTACACTGTAAAATTAATTTTTAAAACTGTTTCTTGACACTTTAAATTTGGAATAAGACTGATCCGCTATGTTTTTAAGAAAGCCAGTCTGATGACAATACTGAAACAATAGGTACAAGAGATCAACATCCTACATACATAAGAAGTTATCCCAAATATGTAAAATAAACATATCTACTGTGTATTTCCATATTCTCAAAGTTATGCTTGATTTTATAAATAGTTACGACATATAATCACAGAACGGCTTGGGTTGGAAGGGACCACAAGGATCCTCAAGACTCAACCCTCTTGCCACAGGCAGGGCCACCAACCTCCAGATCTTTTATGGCCTTTTTGATCTAAAAATGTTACATTCTTATTTTAAGCTGGATGCTACTTAGCTATTCTCATAACTCACTCCTCTGAAAACCTCACTGTAGGAGTTGCTGAGTGTCCGTAAAAAATGTTGATGGTATTCTCCTATTACATACACTTACACTACTGACTGGCATGACACATAATGGGAAGAAAAAAGAGATTTGCTGTAATTTATTATAGTTTGAGGATCATATGTACACACTACGTCTTTTTCAGCAATGAAATTCACAGATTGTTTCCCTAGCTGACCACCAGACACGTGTAGGCAGCTATCTGCTGGAGGACCTTGCTTCCATACAGAAGGTGAGCCTTCCATATGTTACACCAGCACCTCAGAATGCAACATCAGCTTACCAAAAGGTTTCCTAAGACAGAAACAGCTGTTGACACATCAGCATTGCTCCCTGGCACGCATTTCAAAACTTGAGAAAAAATCAAAAGGGAGATTTATACCAAAAAAAAGCCTTTTCTGCACACTACAGCAGTTAACACAGTACCCATTACATACCAGCGCAGTAACTGGTTGTTCAAAACTCATCAAGGACATGTCAATGATAGATTATTTCTTTGTAGCAATGATTAATAAATATCACTATAGCTTAGAATGGAAGAGGGGGAAATTAAGTGGCGTAAATCTTCATTGTATCATCAACTATTTTTTAAAAAACCTTTGTAATTTTTTTCCCCTCACCATTTGAGATATTTTACATAATCAGTTGCTTCAGCATGGAAAGTGCTAATCCCTTTTTTCTTTTTGTTTCTCCGGCTTTTGCTTTAATGTAAAAGATTAGATTTAAATTAGGTTAGAAAAAATAAGTGGAAGAAAAAGAATTTTTATTTCAATCCTTAAAATGACAAAGTTTCTGTCTGGTTCCAAAATAATCTGCATTCTTTGGGAACTCGGTTGAAAGTTGAGACATCATAACAATAACTATATTATATTTTCTGACAAACAGTTGTTTTTTTTTTTTTTTTTAAGGATAAGCTGTAACACAAATGCTCAAATTTCTGCACACTATTTTTTAGGAAAAAAAGCTACAGAAAGGTTGTACTATATGACACTTCAGACCATTTTCACTTACCTCTGGACTAAGGACAGCTGTACTATCGCTTGGTACATCCTCTTCATATCCTTTGTTATGGAAGCTTTCTATTTCATGTCCTGTGCTTCCCTCACTTGGACACTTATATGAACATCTTGGACTGTTGCTACACTGGGAAAATTCACATTTACTGTCTCCAACTTCAGAAGGTGTACATGATAGATGAGGAGAACCACTATCATCCTGATACGGAGGTGGCTGCAGTTCATCTAGTGGAGGCGTTCTTCTCATTCTCTGAATGCAGTTAGCTGAGAATAAGAGAAAATTCTTTACTTACTTGCTGATTATTTTCTCTTGAAATAGTTCTGTGGAAAATGCTAATTCCAAATATCTGGAAAGAGTATTTAAAGAGTATTTAAAACAGTCTTTTTTTTTCACATGAGAAACTAGATAAAAGTACTACTGAAAAACATTCACTGAAAACGAAAGAAATGATCTCTCAGATGAATAATGTAGGAAAAAGCAAATTATTAAATATATAGTAAAAATGAACTGTGAAAATCATATAAAAATAAATATAGCACAAATATGATATGACAAAAACGTTGAGTATAAATTCCTTAATGCTTACCTTCCAAAAACCTTTTGGTATCCTGAGTCACATTCTGCACACGTGGGATATAAACCAATTAAGGAAACAAAACACACTTCCTAAAGCCATGATATCTAACTTCTGATTACCTCCCATGCAGTTGCTCAGCCAGGGAGATAGTAAATCAAACTCTGATGACAAATAAGTTACTAGTAAAGGGTGACAAGGAGCCTTTTCACATCACTGAACTCTGCTCATTTTGAATTTAACAAAAGAAGCAGCGACTCCAAGACAGATTCTTTACCACTTGTTAAGAATGGCTACACTGTAGAATACCCAGTGTTAAGAAGGTAGAAGTAGTCCAGCCACTGAAAATAGCACCATGAGCAATCTAGTGCTTGGGGTGAATGCTTGATGCTCAGCATCTTTGTTTTACACTTACACTAGCTGGACAGATGGAACTGTGGGGAACGTGTCCTCAGAAAATCAACCCAGGATGCACAGCTATGGATACAGAAAGCTAATTCCAAATAATTTTCAATTTTTGGTCTTAGATTTTACTACACAACATTACACAGCGATGGGAAGACAGTGAGACGTGCAGTACATGAAATGAAATTAATACCAAGGATAGGTTAAAACATGCATCACATTTTGCTTATGTCAGCTATGGAAGTTTTAATGAAGATTTCAATACCACACACATGTAGAAATAACTTATGCAAAAAAAACTTCAAAGCAATAATATTTTCTGTTGTCAGACATACCACTTTCATATATAGGAAAATCTACCAGAAAGGAAGCTAACAGAAGTTCGAACTTTAGAATGACATAAGTCTTGATTTCAGATTCTAACTAAGACAGAAAATGCTTTTCTTTCCCACATGACAAAGGTGGCATGTTTTAGTTTCATCATTAATTTTATTCTGCATACAGAATTGTCCTGTCCGTGTTCTAAATTCTTATAAAGTATACAACCCTTTAATCATTTCAGCGTAACAACCAGCAGTTCAACGTATCACCTGGACAAACTATGCAAAACAGTTAGAGAGTTAGCCTTACATGAAACAACGTTGAAAGTATAATAATGTGGTGCTCTCAGGCAATAAAAAGTGAAAAGCTCCCTTTTTTGTATCTTTTCCATTGGAAGACTGGACCATATCTATCTGAGCATGCAGAAACACTTCTGGGGCTTGATGGATGCCCAAACCATCAAGCACACTGGTTCACATTGTTCAAGGGAAGCAAACCCAGACCCGCTGGCTATAAGGAAGCCACAACACACTGCAGATCTCCAAAGCTGTGACAGCACAGCTCATTATGGAGCATATCTACTGCACAGATTTTTCTCTGGCCTCAAAGACCAGCTCTTTTGGGGAATGCAGAGTTCTTCCCTATTCCACTGGGCTCCTAGTGAGCTTTTCTGAACTTTAGATAAGACAAGCTGGTAACAAAAACAATGCAAAGTGCTCCTACCAGATGATCGTGCTGTCAGGAATTCTCTTACCCCCCCCCCCCCCCGGGATGAACCCATCAGAGGCAGCCCTATCAGAGCAATTCCAAGCTACTGTTGCACACTGTTACAGCATTTCATGCAGAAGGTTCTCTGCTGTTAGCTCTGTGCTCCTGAAACTCAAGCCCCACGGAGCAGGAAACGAAAAATGAGCAGGCAGGGAATCCTACACTCGAACTGCAGTCATCATTTCAGTAGATACACATACAGCCTTACACATAAAAAGACGTTCTCAAGTAGGATAATCAGAATCTTGAAATCACACAGGGAAGTAATGGGGAAAAACTAATTGCAAAACATGAAGGGCAGCACTTTTTGGGGGAGATTAAATTGCTTGTGCCTGTAAAACTAGATAAACACCATTTTAGAATATAAATTGATATTTTAATCATAACAAAACAATAAATATCCTTTGACTTTCTATACCATGAAAACAGGACTTTTCATTACTTACCTAAATATTTAATCAAATTCAGAGCAAAAGAATTCCTGCTCATAGTTTGTACAAGGCAACAAACAGCCTTAAGAAGACAGTAAATAGCATGACACCATTTAATCCTTTTTTACTTGGAGTCTCATCTGAAAAGACATTTCAACGCCCAGCTTTTCAGCAGCCGAAAGAAATGAAAGTATTTCTGGATAACTATCAACACCACTACTGTCGTACATGAGTAAACAAATGGCTGCATAACTCACTTCATTTTTTCCACTTTGATGAACTCTATTATATGCCCCTATGGGAAAACTGCACAGGCTGCATGACAGAAAAGGTAGGCAGGGAAGAAGTGAGAAAAAGCAGAAATATTATGCAGCTGTGATTTTAAAATCTCTGAAAAGTAGAAACACAGGGGCAGGTTTTATCTACATATTTTTAAAAGCTTATTTACTAAACAGAAATACAAGTTCTAGAAAATAAATAAATAAAAGCCAGTACCAGCTTTAAAAATCTAAGGACACCTCTGTCTCAGCAAGCATGACCTGTTTTTGCAGAAAAGGCTTCTCTAAAGTTAGTTTTTAAATGGCCTTTTCAGTCTTACTTAATTTCCTCCTCCCAGCAGTAAATATTTCACTAAAATTATGATATGGTGTTATGGCTCTCTGAAATTTCTCAATTACATGATTACATGATTATTGATGATATCAAAGATAAAGATATTATAGACAGAAGAGAATACAACAAAACTGAATGTCTGATACTGGGCTTTTCCTTTAAAACTGCATAGAATTAGCCACTGTAATAATCAATCATTCAACAATGTTTCACATACCAAAGTTTAAAATAAGAAAGCAGAGTAAATGCTTGCTGATCTATCCCTGATTGCACTGGAGAAAGACATTTGGAGCTGAAAAGGAAGTATGTTCTGAAATGTTTGTATATTTACTTACAGAATCATTGTTTTTAAATATACATGGTATTTTTATTTACATTGTTATATTTGCCCTAAATTGTACACACAAAGAATGCTTTCCAAAGACCACGGAATGCTGCTGAAGAGTTATTCTTCAGCAAATGGTTATAGTGAAAAACTAAAATTAAATGGAGCATCTTTTCTACACAAGACTAACAAGACACTTTCCGCCTCCACAGCAGGTAGAAAATAAATTGTGCCAATTCAGAGAGCATAAGCATATTAAATTAGAGTATCAGTTTGAACAATTCAGTAACAAAACAAACAACAACAACAAAAAACAGCCAGCAAACATATATCCTAAACTTGCAATAAAGGAATAAACACAGTGAAATCCTGTCAAGTTTAGCCAGAGGTTCCTCCCAGCCATGAAATGCTGGAAGAGTAAAGATGAAAAGAAACTTACAGGATAAAGATCTCAGAAATGTTTTGTCACCCTAAATACATTGGTTGCTCCAAAAGTAATGCCTCCCATTTTTTTTCCCCCGAGGAAAATACAATAGCTACAAATCAGTATTTTTCAACTGCCAGTAGCTATGCATTTTTTGCCAGTGATGAACAAGAGCCTCTATGCTGCACTTGTACAAATCTGCAAACATGGCAGTGATCCAGTGTTTTACAGCTGTTATGATAGCGTCACTGCTAGGAAAATGTTGCCCATGCAGCTCATCTTTCATTGGCCCAAACAGATGGAAGTAAGAAGGTGCCAAATCTGGACAACACTATTTAGCCAAAACTGGTAAAGTGCTACACAGCCTTCAAACTGGCATTAACATGATGAGAGAGAAAGGCTGTTACGTTCCCCATCCTGACTGGAAGTTCAAGCCTTCAGCTTAGTCAGCACCTCTGGTAGTCAGAATTGCTGGTTTGTCTGGGTTCCAGGACATCCAGAGGGATCATCCCTTTCCTCTCCCACAGATAGTGCACACCACTTTACTCGCTGAGGGCTGCATCCCACACTTACCCAATGTTGCCAAGTCATTTCCTTGTGGACCAGACTAGGCTGTACAACGTTTTACCATGAAGCTGGTGATGTTAAACACGCTGAAATGTTTAGACTTTGCTATCTTCATTAATTTTCCTAAAAGCTGTCATTAGCAGCAGCAGAAAGTAAACTTTCTTTAGCCCATGTTTCCTGAATAATTCCAAGAATTTCTATCTCATCATAAGGAAGAGAAATTATCCCTATGGTTATAATTCCCTTGTCTCATAAGCAATAATTAACTTCCCTGTTGCAACTTTGAGTTTCTCATATATATCACTCATAAATATTCATGCTATTTTGGAAGGCAGCATTATCAAAAAAATTATTGGGGAATCTGGTTTCTAGTTCCTTTTAAACAAATAATTGTGATATAAATTAATCATTTTGCAAGCCACATTTTGAAATTACCTTGAGTATCTTCATATTCAAACACTACATTTTCTTCCTACATCTCCACATACATTTCAAAAACATTTTTTTTGTCTAAGAAATTTCAACTTTTCAAGCCTTCAAGGGGTTCTATGTAAATGTTAAGACAATTTAAATAAAACATAAAATGAAATACTTGGTTAAAAATTAAAGAAACCTTTCTTATTCTGAATGATTAAATACCCTTAGAGATTTCTGACATGCAGCACAGACAGTCCAAATGGAATTTTCATGTTTGAACTTTTTTACCATCCAAAATATTACGTTGACTGAATTACTCCATGTTAAGAGCAGTATAAAATCCAAATTAAATATTGAATGAAACCTAGGGGCTCTCTTCTCTTTAAAATGAAGCTTACATGCAACTTTATGAGGAAAAAAAACCCATGTATTTTACAATAAAATAAATCTATATTTCTATTCTGAAAGTTATGGCATCAGTCTTGCTGAATGAAATAAAGGGAATACAGAATAGGTATGGAGTGATTAAGGGCAATGAACAAAGTCTTATCAGCATTCTTCTTCTATTTGACACATTTCTGACTTTTATTCACAGAAGAACTACTGCCTCACTCAAGCAATTCATTCAAAAACAAGACAGGTAATTACATTGTTTTGTCCTGTTTTAAAGTTTTCTTTTATTTCCTAATATTTATAAAATTTACATACCCTGTGAGGTTGACCCCAGATTTAAACTTAACACTTAAAACAGTGTTTATAGATATACAGTTCTTCAAACTGCTTTCAAGTTTTGTCTTCAAAAAAGGTCTAAAATGAGTTGAAGCTACTGATACCTGCATAGAAATTTTTTTTTGTAATTTGTCTGTTCATATTATGAGACTGCAGAACTACAGCTTGGTTTTGTTTGCTGACAAAAAGAATTTACTCTTACCTGCAATTACTACACTACTGACTTGTGAGACAGTCCACTAGACAAGAAGAAATATTTCTTCTACAATAAAAATAACAGAAAACTGCGACACTGCTGAAGAACTCCAGTCTCTTTCTAAAATTAGCCTAAATTAGAACATTTAACTACAAATCCATTATTAAAACATTATAGTGAACTAACTGTCAAAGAAATCCTTTTGTTTCCCTCCCAAATATTTTGGTTGTCTTTGAATGAAAATTATATAGTAGCATTGCTTGAATTCATTTTCTTACAATTTTACTATCATTCTCTGATTTCTTTTAAAGTATTTTTAGTAATTTGAATAGAAAATAGTTTAATTCATTTTTTTTCTGAACAGCTATCCAAAATACACCCCAAAGACTCTGAACTATTTGTTCAACGTGTTACTCGCATACTGATGTATATAATACACATAATAAAATATAATACAATATAAATAAAGCTGATCTTTCCCAAAGATTATTTTTTCACCATTTTAAAAGAGGTTGCAAAAATCCTGCTTTTCTGAGGCTATATGCAACTCTGTAAAGCCTTAAAGAAACGAAATCATAAAATTGCCTGCCATCTCTTCCATGATTGTATTTCCTTAGGCAAAGTATTTGTAATAACCACAGTACTTCAACATCCTAGCCAGAAAAACTTCATTTAATTTAGATTCTGGTTTCACTTTGGTTTTTTTTTTGTTTTTTTTTTTTTTAATAAGTAGCCAACTTTTTACACTTCTAATTGCTGTGTTGGCTAACTTCCTAAAAAAACAGATATTCTTCTACACCTCTGTTTACTGTTAATTTTTTCCAAATTAGCAAGATTACCACTCTCAAAAAAAATGAAATAAAATTCATAATACTTCCTCTCTTTTTTTTCCTTTAAAATACACCGTAAGTCACTTTTGCCAAAGATGACTGACAAGCAGCTTTGAAATCTTCAGAATAGATATTCTAGACATGGTGACAAGGAAATGGCTTTCATCATCTCTCTGAAACCTTACCGAACTTCAGCTTTCCAGCATTTTCAAATGCTAAAGAGAGAATTTTGAGTTTAACAGCCAAAAGGCTCTGAAGAATCTACATACTGTAAATGATTCTTAATGAGAACTTCCATTTCTGACGAATCTGTGTACTGTAGTAGCTGGACAGGGACTGTAGAAAATCTTTTCCTGTCATTGCTATACTTCAGTTGAATACATTTTCCACTTCAAATTCCAGTTCAAGTTCCAGTCTAGTTTAATAGTACTAATACTACTCATGCAATACACGAGCTGTGCTGCAGAACAAAGGATGGAAAAGGTGAAACTGAGATCTGGAAACCAAATACTAGTAAACTACCATAATACACAGCTACTGTTCTGGTAATGTTCTAGTCTCAAATAAAGGAAAAGGTATGTTTAGAAGGCAGGATTAAGTCATGTATAGCGTTCTTGAACATATTAACACTTAAGATTTATTTTATCAGGTACATCTATTTTTGATTTAACAAGAAGTACAAAAGTTTCCAAACGTTACCAGAAAAGACCTCTAAGTTCATGGTAATTTCTAATTTGATAGTAATAGATCCATGTAGAAGTACACAGTGCACTTAAATGTGTCACAAAATCATCAGAATTCCTCCATTTTTTCCTACTTTTAAACAGTTTAAATAAGACATAACTACTACCCTAAGCACAAACTCTTTCTGCAGATTAAAATAACTTCCCCTACAAAAAACAAACAAACAAACAAACAAAAACACCTCAGTAACCCCATTCTGTAATTCTTTTCCAAAAATTCTGCAGAGTTCCCATGCGTTTCAGCTCTCTCTTCAGTAGTATGTATTGCTACCCTGATTGGTTATAATGAACCAGGAAAGATATTTTCAAGGAAGAACTGCTTCCAGTATAAGAACACAAAAATAGCTTTAATTCCTTCATGTTACTTTCATAGCGATTTTGAGAACAAATAAGAGAAGTAATGCTGGCATGGGGCACTAACAAAAAGCAGCACTACAATGATTTTGCATTGACTACTTCAGTAGAGCATGTGCTAAATCTTCTGCCCAGCAATCTTGGATACTTACATTATGCTGATTTAGTTATCTCATAACTAAACATACACAAATATTATGATGAAATAGTAGAATTTAATGTGTTTAGCACTTTACAGATAGAGAACTGAAGGGCAGATTTAAATGAGAGGCAATAAAGATTGCTGTGAATATAACTCTGAAGTGCTCATAGCCACACAGAAACCTTTCACAGAAGTGTAGAATTAAAACCAAATCCTTGAAGTCTAGCACCCATGATGTTTCTTCTAGTTTTAATTCATTTTTACTTCAAGCCTTCTAAATTATTATTAATCTAAGAACACAAATTGTTTAATGCCAGAATCACATAAACTTCTAAACCACTAGCTAGAAATCTAAACCCACAGAATTTTCTACTACCATCAGCTTTGCACTGACAGAGAAAGAAAAAAATAAAGAAAAATAAAATCAGCATGGGGAAAAAAGGGAAGAGGAAAAAAAAGGCAAAAAGAAAAAGTAAGCACAATGACTCAAACATAACAGCTTGTTAGTAATCAGCAAAGGGATGAGGAGAAATAAAGGGAGAGAAGTTCACCGGCGTGGCATAAAAAATGAGAAAAAGAGCAAACAGTGGAAAAAAAAAAAGATGCAAGCAGGAAGGAAAATTACTAACATGTAAAATAACAGAACAAAAAATGACAGAGAAAGAAAGGTGAAGGAAAAGGAAAATAAAACAACACATGACATGTAAAAAATTGGTTCAGATCTGAGAAAAAATGGATGTCAACAGAGTAAAGAGATAAAAGAGAAATCTGAGAAGACAATGGGTGGGAATATCCATATTTCTAGGTGAAAATCTATGCAACCTAGAGAACATGGCTAGTTATATTTTAGGATTAGAAAGGTACTTGTAAGAATAGACTTTTATTTTATATTTATATTATACAATTATCATCAGTTATTTCTCCTAATGAGGGTGAGACGACGGTAATTGTTTATTCAGACTTTGAGACTCCAAAGGAGCTCAGTTTCTCTTGTCAGTTCAGGTACTTTTTTTTTCCTCTTGTTTCCTTGACACACCGGCTCAGTGACTTCCTTTAGTAAAATGAACTGTATTTCCTACAGTAATTGGAGTATTACCACAAAAACAATCCTAAAAAAATTCAGAAATTCATTTTGAAACAGATCCCATAACTTTACTGAATGAAAAGCAGTCAGAAGCCATGTGCCATAAAAAGAAAGGAGAAATAGACATAGTAAAATCATAGAAAATTGATAAGCTTTCAAACCAAGAAATCTTTCTTTCATGCATCCAGTAGGAAGATGCACAGAAAAGGCACGGGTTAAGCAACAGGGAGCCTGTGAATCTACTCCACTCGGTCCAGCAAAGCCTCAAACAAGTTTCTCAGGGCACGCACAAGCATGATCACACAAAACTAAATTTCTTGCTTTTCTCTGCATTGCTTCCAGAACTCCTACTGTTACAGATGAGTTGCTTTAGTAGGCTAATGAGTCAAGTATGATTAAGTTGTTGCTATGCTTCTATAGTCACAATATAATTCACAAAACAGGTAATTTTCTGAATTTTGAGAACACTTAACGAACGTGTGACTTGTGGGTGAAGATATTTTCATTCAGTCATAGCTACAAGTCACAAGATGTCTGCTTACAAGGGTCAGAGAACAGCAGCTAAGCTGCGTACTGCAGCACACATAAGGTCTATGTGATGATGCTTCAGCCCTCATCAAACAGTAGGAGATGAATTACTCTGCCCTGTCATTCACCCAAAGAAACAATCATGCTAACCAACAGATTGTAGGGCAGCATATCATTCTGCACAAAACACTAACTGGAAAATTGTGATGTGAAAATGGTTCTGTACTTAAAAATGTTAAACATATTAGGCAGTGTTACAGAATAAAAACATGCATATCCAACAAAAAAAAAAATGTTTCACGTGAACCTTTCTTGTATTAGTAAAAAAAATATACACAATCTGAAATTACTGTTTAATTTTGCTTGTTGAACAAGAGACTTAAAGGTAGTAAGCAGGAGTTAATTAGCAATCAAAGTCTGACATCTACAGCTGCAAAATGTTTGTATGATAATTTCAAAATTGAAAATGATTTATTTCTCTCTACATGAAATTAGTGAACACTCATTATAAAGTCTGCGATTATTTTGAAAAGTACTGCTGGAGCATTTCAGAATCTGCCACGGGATTAGAAAGTATTACAACATATGTCTTGAGAACTATTATCATCCTACCTGTTTTTGTTGTCATCATGGTCTTTAGATCACTACAACAGAAAATATACACAGCAGGGTGATATTTAACACAGTTCACACCAAGAATGCTATTTCTGTGGGATTTTTTGTCAATTTTTTTTTTTTTAATCTCAGCACTAAGATTTAATAAGATTACATTTTTAAGCAATACATAAAAGTAGTATGTAACTGATGATGACGTACACTTTGCAACACAGGAAATTCTCATTAAATATGAGAGGAAAAAAACCTTAGGAATTAGAGTGGTTATAGATTGGAAGAGGTTACTCAGAAGTTGCTCAGAGTCTGCATTACCTTCTTCTTTGAATGTTTTAAAAGCTCTGCTAGCTAGGGCCTGAAATTAGCTGCTCTCCTTCAATCAGGAGATCAGACCAGATGACTCCTGAGTCTTTTTTAACCCATTATTCATTGTACAATATATTGTACAATATATGTTCTACAACATATGGGGATCAAGAATGGTTCCTGTCCTTGGTTATATGGTACAGAATTACCTCAAATGTATAAAGTCTCCTCTGTAATGCAGTAGTTTAAGAATTTACAGGTGAATACATCTACTTTTAGCTTTGTCTCTGTACATATGTTAAATTAATTACACTGCTGCATTCTGATTTATTATATACTAATATCTCACCAGTATAACCTTTCATTGTTTAATAAAATAAAAATACAAAAAAACAAAACAAGATGCAAAAGAAATTTAGAATACTTTGTTAATTGGTGAAGTTCCACTGCAGTACACCTTGCAGCTGACTAGCTGTAGACAAGTCTGCAACACTGACATTTTTACCTTGATTACATAAACATACAGGTTTTAGGTAAAAGCCACTAACAACAACAAAAAACAAACAAACCTCACAAACTATATCTGTGCATAATTTTTCTGTTAAATGCATACCTGTAAACACAAGTACACATGTAGGTACACCCCAAGACCATGTATTAATAGCTAGAAAAATGTAAGGTTCACGAAATACTAAATATAATTAAGACTACGCGTAGGAAGTAATATCCATATCAAAATGACAATGTTAGACGGCAAATATTGACCTTTATTATTTATCAAGTGAAAAAGCCTTAATTTGCCTGTTATTCAAACTTTAACAATAAGTATGATAACTTAGATGGCAGAAAGGGAGAAAAACAGCATTTGCTATCTCTTTGCATTAACACTTTGACCAGTCAACAATTCCACAGTGATGAAATGTGCAGATTGATTCAAAGTAAGATAAGGCTATTTAAATAACTCAAAATAAGAGATGGGTATTGAAACATTAGAATTTTGATAAGCGATCACAGCTGCACTAGAATTAGTTTCTATAGCAACAGAGGAAATAATGTGAAGAATTGCACTGCAATGCAAGATGGATTCCTTACAAACGCTGCTGTTCAGATAGAAAACTTTAAGAATATTCATCGTATTAAAATATTTCTATTAAAAAGGTTATTCAGATGTCCTATACCATGTACTTCGTTCTATTTTGGTTCTTCAAGATTCAATTCTAGTGCATCTATTCAAGTTTTAGATTACATTTTCACACTTTCCTTCTATTGCTTACCTTCCCATTTTAAAATTAATTAAAGAGAGCTATTCTGGAAAATATTGTACCTTTGATCTCAAACTAAACTGCATTTTCAATCTTTTTTCTTTATTATTCATATAAAGAAGCACTCATTACATTTATTTTTTCCAGTGGTACACTTGTAAAACATTACAGAGTGCATTGCATACGCTATTCATAAAAAGCTTCATCTCTGCCACAAGAATTAATATCACCATGGAACTTTTAAAACTTGAAGGCATATGAGACTTGATTGAGCTTTTATCAACGTGCATTTTCATGTCCTAAGCATGATTAGGAAATGATAGAAAATCTATTAGTATTCATGGATTGAGTACCCATAAGATGGTAAGATAAAAGCCTTTCAGTTGAGCACATCTTCAGACTTTAAACGTTGCTCATTTCTAGCACTAAGAATTACTGTTTCATTGCATCATCTCTGATTCTAGCTATTTTTGGCAACTAATTAAAAGCACATGCATGAACCTTTTTTGTATTTTGCCCTTATGACGAGACCTATTACTCTGGCTTATTCTATCCTTTTGAGTTCAAAAGTATCTTTCGAGTTACCATGGATACAAGTGATATGCTTTCTCCCATAACTGCTTTGTGTGCCTTATCAAACACCAGAAAACTGGCACAGTAGGAATCGGAGCCATCTATATGGCACGAACATCAAACCACTTGGAAGTGCTCCTTCCCTCCTTCCTCTCGAAAAATTGAGGTACACCATACACAATGCTTGTAATGAAATAAAGTGGCAGGCTCTTTTTTTTTTTTTTTTTTTTTAATCAAGGAAACCACAATGAAAAGATGCAGACACAAAACAATCCACTGAGATCAATTCCGGGGCAACATTAAAGCGAAAATAGGAATACACAGATTAATTCCACATTTGCTTGGAACACTGAAAACATAAAATGTAACCAATTCCTGCACGTATTTCATAAAAGAGTTGCAGAAATATCGTATGCAACTCTGAGATTATGCACGAATTTAAGAAAATAATAGAAATAATAGAAATCGTTTCACCTCTCCATACCAATTTATTATGGGCATTTTCAAATGGAAATTGTATTCCAGTAAGCTGGGAATAATTTCTAATAATGATCAGTGAATAAGGCAGCAGTTAGTAAACTTATTCCCCCATTATGTTCCCACATTCTGACCTGTTCCTCAAACCAAAAGGCCGTCTCCACACAGCAAAATTCACACAGGATTCAAAACCAAACTGCTGACATTGCCATGATTTGAATGAAGATATGAGAAATGAAGGCAAATAACCAGAAGGAAAAAAATACGGTCACATGAACTCAGTATAGACTCCTTAAGAACAATCTATCAACTCTGACTCCATTACATTTACAAAAATACAACAGTTACGTACAAATGGGTGCCAAAAAAGTAATTGAGTACTTGCAAGCAAGAGGATGGATAAGCAAAATGCTCCTCTTGCCCCTTTTCCTCAGTTATCTGAACTTCTTTAAGCAATATAACAAAACACTCTGCAAAAACTTAACTGACTCTTTTATATCCACAAGCTCAGCCTTGCTTTAAAATTTACAGATTTTGAAGCTTAATATCGAAGCCAGAGACATTGAAACATAAAACACAGCCTCTTATTCTTGCTTCTATAAACATTATGAGTGAACTGTATTATTCTGCTAAGTTTTCCACAAACAAATGTATACCAAAGGCATATTAAACTTCATCATTTTCCAAACAGTGTCAATGTAGGTCTGTAACCTTGTTTGTCTGGATTAGATAAGATGCAATTTCTTTTAATTTTTCAGTTTTACTTTGTACTTTCTCAGGTTATGTTACTTTATTTTGGTGATGAAAAACATCCCCATAACACTTCCACTGTGAATCCAACTTTAAGTCTAACTAAACATCACTTCTTTATTTTTTTTTCCTGAAACGTCTTTTAAAAGTAATGGAAAGCTAGTAAACAAGAGAAGGAACTGAAGATCAGCTGATACTTCATGGCATTTATGCTAAATCATGTGTATTAACAAACTATCAACAGTTAATCAGCTTAACGTTGCAAAAAGAAACACACACACAGAACTGCTGAACAGCAGTGATATTCGCACAGTGACTCTGTACTCCTGGTCATCATAATCTTTTTTTTTTTTTTTTTTTTTTTTCTTTTTTTTTTTTTTAATTAAGAAATAATGAGGCTAACTACCGTGGTCACCACCCTTCATTCAAAAGAAACAAACACCTCTTCCTTCACAGAATCTCAAAGATGTCAAGAATTGGCCACTGCTCTTCCCTGTACCTTTGAGAACAACAGGTTGTTCCCAACACCAATGAAAATAAATAGTTTTATTCCCAAATATTTTCTGATTTTAAAGCTTTTCTTTTCTTTTTTTTTTTTCTTTTTTTTTTTTCTTTCTTTTTTGTCAACAGGTAGAAAATGGCACTGGGAAAAGCAGATGACTCCAAGCATAGGTTATTATTGCCAGGGAAAGGAATTTTGCTCTGATAGCAGCTATTATGAAACAGTATGATCAATTTCACTGAAGGAGAGCACCAAATATTAATTCTTAACAGAAGAATTATTCTTCAGTTAAAAGGGAAATACGACCACCAACTCTTCACTATCTTTCCCAAGTTTACCAGATCTACTGAAGAGTTACCTGTTGTTCAAATTTTGAACAGAGCAACATGCATGATCTACCTACGACATGAAAAAAAGATCTCAGAGCAGAACAACCAACTTCATCATCACAAAGATCTTTTCAGCCATATATTGGTGTGCAAATTTTCATGTGATTATTTCTAAACAGGTAAGCAAATAAGCTCTCTAAAATTTAGGGAAAATGCATCATAATACTCTCCCACAATTAGTTTAAAATTGTTCCCTTCAGGCTTTACAAGCAGAATTTAACATAACCATGTAGAAAGCACTTCAAGAAAAATAATTTTTAAAAGATTGTTGTGAGTAAAAAAAAAAAAAATAAAAAATCAGACTAGTTTTCTGTTTTGTATCCATTGCTTTAAAGCAATAAAAAATTTTTAAATTTTCACTCATCAGATTGCCACAGCTGATACATTTGCAATACAGAGACAATACAAACTCCTCAAACTATAATACATTTTAATAAAATACAACAAAGATGACATTTTATTTTTCATTTCAGAGTTGTCTTTTTTTCAATGAAAACTCAAAAGAACTCAGAAAAGTCTAAAAAGATACTAGCTGTTTGAAATCTTATCAACACAGAGGTTTTAGTGCTGAGGATTTCAAAATAAAGTCCCACTGTGCATACTATCAAGCTGCAGATTGCTGAGATACAGGGAAAACCAAATAGATCAGTTATCAAAAACAGAACGATTAAGCTGGATTCCACAAAAGTTTGTGCAAAATCATGTAAAAGGTTCCCTGAAGATAGGAAAAAATTGGTCTCGTTACTCACGCTAATCTCGAGCCATTCAAAAAACATATGACCTCTCAGATTTGAATGTGTTTTCTGGTACAAATGTCAACTCTTTGCAGCAAGAAACAGCAACCGTGTCATCTGCTCGAGTCACATAAGTGGCATTTGCTTGGGCTGAGTATTTTCAAAGAAAGGAAAACCACACCTGAAGTCAGCCTCTTGAAGAGACAAACCTTTTGTAGTTTTATTCCCCAAGATTTGGATTTTCCAAATACACGTGCTCTTATCAGCTCTATTTTTAACCTGCCGCTCATATAGGATACTTAAAATTCTGAACATGTTTACATTATCCACACAGAAGGCTAATGGAACTGCATACCAGACAGTCATGCATAATTCAAATCAATATCCTCAGGCTTGCAACTCCAAGTCAAAGCTGCCTTTTAAATAAGCTGGGTGTGACTTTAACATGAATAAAACGTATATAATTTTTAACCTTTATCTGACAAATTGATACATTTGCAAAGAAATGTCACAAATCTGCTTTAAAAATTGAAACAAACAGAATATCAGGATAATGACATCGTTTAAAAACATTTTTAAGGACTGAATTTAGAATGGTTCAACAAGACCGAGCACAAAGGTTACAAATAAAGAGCAGGGTAATTCTTACATATTTCTTAAACACCTTGTAGAAATGTATACATAAAAACACACGATGTCGGAATATTAAGCGGTGCAGAAGGTGAACTCATAGGATTTCCAATTTACGAACTTAAAGATCAAGCTTTAATTGAATTGGGAATAGGTGACTCCACGCAGAAATTCCTATTCCCAGCTAAGCACGTCTGCTTGCTTCTGTCTAAGAACCAGAACCAGAATTTCAGTAATAAAATATTTTTTCCTTTTGGGTTCTCCCAGCGTGCTTCCATGAGGCTATTATTCCATCACAGCAGATAACCTTGAAGCACGCTGAAATAACTAGAAGCATGGCAATTATGCTAAGAATCGGTTACCAGATTAGCCTAAATAAAGTAGAAGAAAAGTAACCGGGGGAGGGGGAAACAGCAGGGACAAGATGGGATGAGATTTACATGCTGTATAACATGAAAACTTACCCTTCTCCCCAGAGAGAATTTTCCAACAAGTCTTAAAAGTTAGGGTAACTAAATCATCAAAGTATCGTATATAGCACTTATTTAAATAAAAAAAATAAAAAAATAATAAAAAAAGCTTATTCTAAGAAAAACAAAAATTAAGACAGATCTTTGCCTTCACAGAAGCTACACAGATAATTTCATGACATATACTCAGATATGGTGAAGTCCCAAAAAATATATACAATTAAAGTCGCTGTGAACAAAAGACTAACTTAATTTTTTAACTTAATGATAAAAAAAAAAGAATATATTGATTATTCCAAGGAAATATAGGACATAGCTACATCTATATCTATGAAATTAATATGTATATGCATATGGAAAATAATCCACACTGACTATGCAACAAAGCAAAAAGATTTCAGTTACAACATCAACATGTTCTTCTAATGTGATTGGAGGTCCTAACAGTAACAGATCTTTAACCAAAGAGTAAAGAATCTGGTTCCCGGAGTCACAGAACCACAGAATTGCAGGGGCTGGAAGGGACCTAAAGAGACCCTGCTAAAGCAGGTACCCTACAATAGGTTCCATGGGTAGGTGTCCAGATGGGTCTGGAGTATCTCCATAGAATCACAAGTATTACCTTAATCCCAAGAAACAAAATGTCCATGCCCAGCAGTGTTTAGATCATATTAATGAAAGAAATACAGAGTTTTCAGTGTGAGATCTCAGATCAGCAGAATTGCTAGGTCCATCACGGAAGTGACTATTTGGTTGATATAGTACTACCTCTTACATCACATATCTTGAACATATCTGGAACACCGATATCAAATACAAGGAATTACACATAATTTTTTCCCAATTAATGGCAGATTTTGATCCTTTCATAAATTCCAGATGCAAACAGATGAGTAACTTAAGTATAAAACAAAATGGAAACTTTCCTGTAATTATTAATGTATGATTTATATAATCACTTCAGAGACATCATATTGCTAAGGGTGACTTTCTTCAAAGCTTTCACGTCACTGCAAACTGGTTTTTCTTCAAAGGCCTCAAAATGCTGGCAGGAGGAACCTAATTTGTTAGACTGCTTGGCTCACCCGCACATATCAGGAAAAAAGCCCTTTCCCATTGGAGGGCTGTATTTCCCCTTCTGGATGTGATCTAGCTGAAAAAGGAATTTTCTTGTTGAAAACCTGATCATCACTGAGCTTCATTACCAGTTTTCTCTCAGCAGTAGATGACGTGCACTCTTCAATAACCTTTTCCAGCACCTCTGCTGTTAATCACATAGTTAATTATTTCACAATTATTCAAACTCATTCTACCCAGTTACCGGTACTTTCAATTTCCTTTGGTTGACAAAATACTGTGTACAACTGGGATGTCACCTAAAATTTCATCTCAGAATTTCCCAATGCAACTCTGTGTTCTTCCAAACTGTAGTTAAGCTCAGCCTTGAATTTCCTGTGGTTTTATTTCCTATATTTAACTCTTGACAGCTATATAACATTCCCCGAGAAAACTACAGTAACATTGAATTACACATGTACTTCCTATCTCTATCCATGTATATCATCCATTCCATACCTCTAGATTCTATTGGTAAACAACATGCTTGTATGAAATTTATGAGGTTAAAGAACCATGACCACAACACAATCACATTCTAGTGTGTGAATAAATATTCCTTTACTATCAGGATCCTGTCAGAAGGCAAAGGAGACAACTGAATAGGAGACAGAAACATACAATCAGGGATTTATTATTATTTTTTTAATCCCTTGCATTGTATCACTGCCCTTTCTCCCGTATTATATCCACCCTTAAAATTAAAAAAAAAATTAAAGGGGAGGTGTCCAAGTTTAAAAAAAAAAAATAAAATAAAGCTGGAGCCAATAAAAAAAATATTGTCACTAAAAAAAGAATTTTTTTTTCCTCTCCTAGAAATATTTAAAAGTGCACCAAGAATTATAAACTGATATTACACAAGTAATATCAGCTGAGGTACCTAACTATGAGTATCTGGAGCACTTCATAGCTGTAACATGACTCAGTCTTCAAAATGTACTATAAAACATCTGGGAATTACTGCTCTGAACATTAAGATTTTTTAAGTGTATTTACTGAAGATCATTTCAAAAGTATCTTGAAGGATGTACTGTTTTAAGAACTATGACTACTCAAAGCCTCAGGGCAAAAAGAATATTTTCTTCCAACACATAGCACACCCGAGAAATTTCACAGTTAATCTATAAAGAAACATCAGACAAAAACATGTGGTCACTTTATAACGGGAAGAACATCTCAGAACACTTCTAATTTATTCTCATTCACTCCAATTTTCCAACAGTAATTCTTCATTCAGATTTGGCTTGAAAATAGATCTGCTTGTGTGCAAGGAATAATGTTAGAAATTAAACTGAAAGACATGTGATTATCAAGGGATTCATTGAGTGATCCATCCTTTCTCAGTCGGTCCAGTGGCTTCCACCTTAGCTTGAGGAAGGTATTTACTGAAAAAAAACTGCAGATTGCTTTAGCAAACTAGTGAGATTCATCTGTGTACCAGTTCTGAGGTGCTTATGAAAGAGCTTTTGGGCAGAGAATGAAAAAAAGCTCTCTAATACCTAAGTTGTGCAGTGGAAAGAGTTTTCCCAATACATGTAAACTAGAAAGAGAGAAAGAAAAGGCAAAAAGCTGCAAAAAGAATCAGATCCAAGAGATTCCAGAACAGTCGCCTTCACGTGTAAAGATTGACACTGAGGAGCAAGGCAAACATATGTCCAACAGGCATATCAACATAAAGTGCTGAAAGCCTAGAGAAGAATAAAAGTGGAGGAGATAAACTACAAAAATAACATCATATTCTACCTTCACAATATGGAGAAGATGGATAAAATCCAGTAGCATATGCCTGCTAGAGCAGCAGATTCTCATTTAAGAGAACTTATGTTTTCTCACTGCAGTCTTTTAGTGCTTCCATATGTTTCCTAAAAACCTTGAGAAATGTAAGGCACTTGGGCCATTCTCAGAAATAGAGCCTCTGAACAAATACATTTTCAGCCACAAGGCTTTATCAATTGAGATGTCAGGAAAAGACTTCAAAACAGGTTGAAGATGAAACCTATAGTTGCACTGAGCTGGTAATACATAACTAAGTAAAGTACATTTAAGTTTGCAAAGCAAGTTTTCCACTTTTTCTATCACAATGTCAGTTATTCTATTTCAGAACTGGGATCAATTTCCCTGATCTGCTTGCTGACATTCAATACTTTGCACAGCACAGAGCAGGACATGCTTTCAGATTTGACATCTGCCCACAAAACCCTGATTTCAATACATTTACCCTAACACTTTCACCCCTAAAAGTTTCAATTGTAAGGAATTTAAGAGACTATTTCCTTAAAGAAAATACATTGTACTTGCCTATTAAGCTGTAGAGATAACAAAGACACAACAATTTGCTCATATAAAGCCCGAGTTGTGAAATTCAGGAAGTAGCCACTACTTTGGAGAGAAAGATGCTCATTTAATGCCGTAAAATGCTTTGGAAATTGAAATTATTTGGAAAGCATGGTCCATTTAAGATCATATCGGTACAGATACTAAAGTTGCCAAAGTGAAAAAAAAAAAAAAAAAAAAAAAAAACCCAAAAACTAATGACTTCAAATGAAAAGTTTGTAAACAAAAGCACTTCCTTATTTAGACCATCATTTTGTCATAATCTCCTAGCTAGCAGAAATAAATTACAGTTATTTTGGCACTTTTCTCCCCCCCCTATTTTTGTTGTTTGAAGGAGATGTGTAACATCATAGCCTACATTAATCCTATACTATATTCAACATGATAATAACGTCTGAAAGGTTAGGATAAACAGGATGTAAGAGGAAAAACATCACTTCAATATCTATAATTTATTGTATAAGATGAAGAACACAAAGAATACTATTGAAAAGAATAAGATTTTTTGACCTTCAGCTAACCCTAGAATTCTGTGCCTAAGCACAAAGACTGGATAAAGTCCACATATAAATAAAGAAATATAGTAGTTACAAAGGTTTCTCTCTTTACTGTGATTAACAGTTCAGAGTCAGGCTGTGCCTGATTCTTGCACAAATATTTTCTAAACCATTTTATTTTTCTATGTGTACCATAGAAGTAAGTTTGCCAATGAGGAGTAAGAAACAAACATTTTGAATAGCTTGAAATCTGTAGAAATACTTGCATCTGGGTACTTTTTTTTTTTTTTGGTCTACTTAAAAGAGATATTAAAACTCATCAGAATCTAAACAAATCAAATCCATTATATATAAATATATAAAGTGGTTCAGAAATTGAACATAAGCAGGTATCTGAGAAATTTTGAAACAGAGTGCCTACAGCACTCCTAGAACAACAACAAAAAATCCCTCAAGTTATCTTGCTTTCCTACTTTAATGAGTAAAAGATCTAAAAAAAATGCTATGCCAGTTTGAAATAAATAAGTTGCAAAGGAAGATTAATACGGCCATCTAGAGGACAAAAGAATGATGTGAAAGCATGCTACACATTTTCAGACTTCAGAATAAGACATTTTTAGAGATACATGGACAGAAAACGCATGCAGTGAAGTAATAGATAGTGAGTGAATTTTAAAATAATTTGATTGGACATGGTGGTGGTATACATTAGAAATGCTTTGAGCAAGGTGAGGAAAGTTCTTAATACAAGGTATATTAAGAAAGAAAAGATTATATTTTTGTCTCACGTAAAATATTGTGTGTGCACTGTTAAGTGCAGGCATGTCTAAAAAATTATCAGGCTTTCAAAGTGGAGACTGCTGTGCACAATAAACTGCAAAATCAGAAAAAAAATACATTGACTCCTTTGTAAACACACAGCACACTATTGCTAAATACAACTGTAATAAACTACTGAAGAGAGGATAATACAGAACTTTCTGAAAATGAAATATCCTGCTTTAACCACTCATATTACTCTCTCCAGTGGCATTTTTAATTCCACAAGAATTGATGAGAAGGAAGAAAACAGCAATGAGAAAAAAATTCTCTCATCACTGTACTGCAGTATTATCAAGCCCTGGTCAGCAAGCAGCATGACTGGTGCCTTTGGTTGGCAGTGCAGCTTAAATGTTTGAGTCTCAGAAATAAAAATGATTAAGCACATATAACAAAACAGAAGACTGCAAACACCATGCATACTGGCTGTTGTTTCTCATGTTAAATAAAGTATATAAGAAAACTTTGCCTTTCTTGTAATTGCAAATAAAGAAATAGTTCTATCATTTGTCTTTAAACTTCTTATAAAAATACAATAATTTAATGAAAAATCTCAAGTTTCCTATGGCATCAAATCTCATAGATTTAAGCCACAACCTTAAAAAACAATAAAACTTTGAATTTTAAAAAATTACATGAAAACACTGAAAATGGTGATGCTCTCCACTTGCAACAAGAGATTTTTAACCTCATCTGATACGTAAAGTGTTTCTCTGAATACACATGAGCTCCTTGGTAGCATTGGTCAGTTCCTTCTTTCTTCTTTTTTCACTGCATGCTTTCTTTTCATTCAAGTCCTTGGCTGGGCAGCTTTTCCTCCATTACGTACTTGACACAACCAGGCCTACTCTGGCTACACTCTGGCATCAAGGCCTACTTCAGTCTAGCTGTGTTTAAATTTTATAATTGTGCAACGATTCTTGGTGTGTGACTCAAAGAACAAAAAAATATACTAATTACTCTACTGTGCCACCTTCAGGTCATGGAAAAGTGAAAAATATTTGGTTAACTTGTTGCCAAGCCCAATATCACGCAACATTATTATTTTTTAAATACTATCAAACATCTTTTGTTGAGATTAAATGATTCCAAAAACGAGTCACAATCATCAGTCTCATTTGAGAGCATTTTGAAAGCAATCTTGCACAGATTTTTGCAAATGCAGAATGATTGCAGGCAATCAGATAATACTGCTGACGTTGGAAGAGAACGAATGCTATCAAGAAGTAGCAAAAGTAAAATACAGACAGTACTAAAGCTGTTTGAAAGCATGTGGTTAAAAATGTACAATTTTCTAAGTTAGGGTGTAAGTTATGATAGCTTTTGCTTCCTTCTTTTCGCCTCCCCAAACCCTAACCGTTCTTTCATTATAATAAATTCAATTTACATGCTAATTTTAGAGCAAGTGTGTGTGTACATTATATATAAATGAGTTTTGCATCTAGCAAGCTTCCTGAATGGAAACTGTTGAGAAGGGATAGCAACTGGTAAAAGATATATTTAGCAAGAGAAGGAAGAAAAAAAGAAAAAAAAGAAGGAAGAAAAAAAAAAGAGGAGTGAAACAATTGTTAGTTTCTTGCTGCATTTGCCAACAGGGTTCTTCTGCCTTACAGTCTAACTATAATAAAGATTTCCAGCCTGGAATTTTTAATCCCCAGGAGATGACAAAATCACTGAGTGTGAATTTTGACTATGTGGGAGGATGACAAAAAGACAACTATTAAACATCACAACAAAAGTAGATACATGCTAAGACAATGCTACTGGAGCTTAACTTCAACAGGGCCAAACTGAAAAGCTCAGATGAGTGAGAACACTGTGTGATGAACTACGTACGATCAGTATTCTGTACAGCTGTGAAATACAAAGAGGAATGCCACACGTTCCTTTAAGCATGAATATTTCAACAAGTGACCTCAACAGTCTGAAAACTGATAAATACCTCACTCTGGATAACCAAGCGTTCTTACAGAATCTAATAAATAGAACTGAACTTTCCATCTCCTGCTGATATATATCACCATTCTATACCAACAAGGACATCAGCTGTAAAAGTAAGTATCTTTCACATTTATCTCAACAGTACTGCCAATAGATATCAGTGGGCATTAAAAAACACTATTAGGAAAACAACCCCCACCCAGAAAGCAAAATACTTCTATCATCCCCTCATGCTTGTTGCCCCCATAACCTGATCTCTCTTCCGCATCTCCTTCCCTGATTGCTGGAATGCTGTCTCCTGCCTTCCTACAAGTTAACAGCAAAGAAAAAAACTGAAAATCCTCATAATCAGAAAATAATTTTCATATTCTGCAACTTATTTGCCTAGGAATGCCATGTCCTTTGTGTCTTAATCACAGGAATCATGAGTGAGCATGAGCTAATTTCAAACTTCAAACAAGTGACAAGCAAACTTTTATATAATTGAATTACAACACATAATACAAAGACTACCTTTTTTCAAGTTCTCCTGGACTGGATGCAATGTTTAAATGTAGACTTTTTTATTACAGGTGTCCACTTTTTACTAGAAAATACCACTCTCTAAAACACACTGCATTTCAACATATTGAAAGGAGTCCAGCACTTATCTTACCATAATACAGTACCTATATTACAGCCTGACTTATGAACACCTTTAACTAAGCTCAGTTTTTGCATTAGAAAACGACTACAGATACAGTTCTCCCATGCAGCTATTTTCAAGCACAAGAAGCATATTGATTAAATATTGATAGCAGATTTTTCAACCTCTGTATCAGGCAGTTGCTGTCACTCTTAGTTAAAATCTTAAGATATGTAACACAAAAGAAAACATTCTTTTGTTTACATTGAGCTATTACCTCCATAGAAAATTCAGATTAATCAAATCATTTCTTTCTGTGATATCAATAGAAAAGATGAAGAACATTCCATTACTTGATAGTGAAATATGCATGTGCACCAGAACCAATAACCAACTCAGTTTACTCGCTGTTATGACAGCTTATGAAGAAAGGCATATCAGCTATTGATAATATCACTGAATCCATCAAGAGTACCCACATTTCCTTCCTAAACAAAAAAACAATTTAAAGTAAATCCCTCAGAGGATATGATGACTATTAATAAAATTCTACAAAACTTCATTTAAGATATTATATCATTTGCAGTATTGCTGGAAATGTGCAAACAATTTGATGCTAATTTTTTTTGGAGCATGCATAAATACAAAAGATACCTGAATGTTTCTTGCTGACATTGATTATTTGCAAATCAAGCTTTTTCTGTCTAAACTTAACAACATAATTCTGAAATCTGGAATAAAATGAATTCTTTTAAATCAATCTTACCTTCATCTATTGAGGCTTCACTACTGTATCCATCATATTCTGCAGACAGGGGGCTATATTTTTGCCTGGTTTCCCATACATAGTTTTTTTGCTGTCTGCCATCCACCACTGGCAGCCTGGAACTCTGGGTTCTAGACAGGGCCTCATGATATTTACCCAGTGCTTCATCTTCACTCTCAGATGATGAACCATGCTGATCTTTACTCATATAAGAGTTGTCTGTTTGAATAAAATACAGCAAATCTACTACAGCTCAAAACAGAATACAAGAAAATAACCATAAGTGGTTATCACTGAAGATATTTAAGAAACTTCAATTAAAAATTTTGTAATATTTTAAAAAATATCATCTCGCTGTAATTTGACATATTACATGATTTTGTAATTTAAGGGCGTTGTGGGTTTTTTTTTTTTTAAATACAAAACCTGAAAGATCTTTAAGCCTCCAAATTATCTGAAAATATATTTAGTAGAAAACAGATCCATCTTTGTAAGGCAGTATACACTGAAGTTCTTGAAACTCTCCATTAAGGAAGAAAATTCTCAAAGTGTTTTTCATGAAGTAAATTCAAGGTTTCTTCACTATCACATTTGGATACCTAACTTATCAAAAAAGGCAAATTTTGATGCACCATCCCCAATTGAGTTTTTCTGTGAGAATGCAGTATGAAATAGAAATGAAAATGATTTACAAGTAGAAATGAAAATGATTTACAAAGCCTACAACAAAGCCATTTTAGGATATTTATGTTAGTAATGCTTAAACTCATGACAACAAATGGCAAAATGTCAGTAACAGATGTTCACATGCACAATTTTATTTAACTTACAATAAACAGCCCCTTGCTCAATAACTGAAATTAAAGCAGATTCTAAGACACTGGGCAACAGCTAAAGGTGCTCAGAGGAAATTGCCTAGTTGATTTTCTTATTCCAGTTTCACTACAGTGCCCATGCCAGTGGCCAACTTTATCCAGCTACTTCTCTCAAGTATAGATTCCATCACAATTAGAATTCACAATTAGTGCTTGTATTTTACTTCGGTAAAGGAAAGTCTCCTCCTCCCTTTTCCAAATTTCAAATGGGTTCTGTACAAATCTGACATGCTATCCTTAGTTCTGTAGATCTCAAATTCTAACAGGCATTGAAAGTGCACACATAAGCTCAGTAATGTTCAGCATTACTACTCTATGTGAGAAAGTCTACAGTATAAGATTTGTCAAAGATTTTCATTACGTACTGAATACAGAACTCCAGGATGTCCATAGTGCTGTTGTTCAAGGGATATTGTTTAATATGTGGTCCTACTAAGATGAGCTACTCCCCTTCCTCCTATTATGCCCCCCTCCTAGCCCTTGTCCAGCCCCATTTCAGCTCCAATTAGTTCCTGTCTTCACCACCAGCCAGTCTCACTCCTCCTTCTGTGCATTTGAACCAAAGAGATTCAGCTTATTCAGAACTCAGGCACTTGAAACTTGACTAATTCAACCTGCACTAGCCATCTACACCTCTTTTACAGCCAAGCTTTTTACTCTTCTTTCCTACCACAAAGGTTCTTCCTTCCCGCTTTTATCAAAGCCTGTAAGAGTAGATGAACAAGATCACTTCCCAGAGATACGCCTTTGATACAGGAAAAGTAAATTCCCACATTTCAAGTCATACAGTATACAGGAGTGCCAAAGCTGTTTTTCCATACTGGAAACAGCTAAATTATTTCAACTATGGCTTGCAAAGCAAAGCAAAATTAGAAAACAACAAAAACAAAAACCAACACAAACACACATACACACACACACAAAAAGCCCAACAGCTTCACCTCGGAGAGAAAGCATGCCAAATTTCACCCCAAGTCTTTCAGATCTGGAACATAATTATAAGCAACTGGAATTAATGTCATGAAATGGAAAATGTCAGGAAACCTTAACTGCAGATGGTGCCACCAACTTCACATACAATGTATGTATATTAATTCAACATTTGTTGGAAAACCGATGCCTTAAAAGACTTCAGGCTATCAATTTCAATTCAAGTCTGACAAGTACAGTGATTCCCACTGTATGGACAGCTCTATAAGCAAGTTCCATTCCACTGTTCATTTGTTGAGAATAACACTCCAAGCTGGATATATTCTAGCTGGCAGATCCACTACCAGTTTGCTCAGAAGAAAGCACCTCCTTCAATGCTACACAGAGTAAAATCTTGTATCTCATATGACTCTCATGAGGATCTCCGTTGCTGTAAGTAAAACAGGGCATGCCAAGACTCAGACATAATGCCAGTCATCAGTATCAGGTACATCATTTATCGTATTTGCAAATATGAAAATTGGTTCATTAGTCAAAATAAAGTACCAAAAATTGAACAGTTTAAAAGATGTTAGCGGCATATTCAAAACAAGAGCTGAAAGATACACCACTAAAACTACATCAAAGCTTGTAAGCATCCAGAGGTTATCAGTGATATCAGAAACTTTTTGCTCCAGTTAGCAGCATAACAGAACAAAAAAGGAGAGGATGTATACTACTAATACAGGACGTGAAAAAAGACTTCTTCAGAGGACTTAAGAACCCACTTAGAGTTAAGACACAAGCTATTCATGGAACCATTTTTTAAATAAACAATGCAGATGTTTCAGTTTCTTTAAAAAAAAAAAAAATTAGCTCACTGCAACATGAAAATAAAAAATCCTCCAGGTTTTACGCCTCTCCTTGCCACTTGTCCTACAATTTTTATCTTAGTTGGAAAGCTGCCTAAATAGACTGCATATTCTTATTAAAGACCTTCATTCGTTTGGCTAATAGTACATATACCATTATTAAACTATTGACACCTATTTATTTACAGCAAAGGCAACTTTCAATAGAGAACATACTACTTCACAAACATTGTTTCATGAGGTATCAACAGATAGCATCACAGTTTATCATACAAATACACTAATCACCTACTAAATCAAGCAAACAAAAAATTAATAGCTGAAGTTTTCAGACAAAGAAACAAACATACACTAAAAAAAAAAAAAACAAAAAAAACCTTTCCTGATCAGTTTATTCATTTCTCCGCTAAAATATCTCCAGACATTTTACGTTCCGTTCTAAAATTTCATTGCACGGCCTGTAAAAGAGTTTTGTAAAAATGTAAGATTTCACTTCTTGCTCATGAGCTTTCATCACAACCCTTTCGTCATAATGTTTAAAATTAGATGTTGAAGACAGCACACACGGCATCCATATCAACAATATACAGGTTTTCTCTGTAAGACTATAACTTTCTTTAAGACAAGCCTTGCTCAGTTCCTTTTTGACTTAAAATCACTTAATTGCCACTTGTCATTCATTCTGCCTCAAAATTATGTTACATTTGCTGGAAATACATTCTGAAGATCCAGTATAATGCCAATGTAACAGAAGTTCAATTTTTCCCCTCTGTCATCTTTTCACATTTTATGCAATGTTTTTAAAATATGCAAAACAAATTGTGCAACAGAACAGGTCTTAATTTCCAGTATTAATTAATCCCTAGTTTTCATCAGAAATCACACAAGAAAACTGAGGAAATGCAAGACAAACTGTATACAGAAAAAGTTAGAATATAGGAAAGACATTTCTTAGTCAGTTCCTTCGACTAATACTTGAAGAGTAATTAACTTCCAAGAGATATCAGTATAATTACAGAATAAAGCCCTGACAAAACAGACCTACTTTCATCCATGGGAAACATCAATATTAAAGTGAAATGTGTAAGTTAGGTGAAAAAAGTAGGAAGTACCATAAGTTTCAGGAAAGGCTGAAGAATGCAGTTTCCTGACAGACTTCTCACCTTTTCCTGCTGTCTTCTTATTACACAGCCCTCGTGATTTCTTTTCTGATTTCTTTGAGTTTTTCTTGTTACCTACTTTTGCAACAGTAGGTGACGCATCACCTTCAGATTTTTCTTTTCTGTCAGAAAAGGCTTCAGACTTCTCTTTGACTTCATTAATGCAACTGGGGAGATTATTGTATATCTTCAAACTGGAGTCTGATAATTTTTGCTTCTGTACTTCAACAAATTTTGTTTCTAAATCTCGAGGAACATTCATACCATGCACTTCTTCAGAGTCATTACAATCAATTCCATGAGAACATGGCTTGATTTTGTTATGCCAGTGATTCTTAGAATTATTAGGTATTGTATGTAGGCAACTGCCTTGATTCTCAATAGACTCCTGCATTGTAAATTTATTACTTTTCAGGCTACTATCCTTCAGTAACTTATCATTTTCTAAATAGTCATTTCCTCCTACTACTTCCCTCTTAAGAGGTCTTCCCGCATTCTTAAAATACCAAGGTACTTCTGTATCTTCTAAGCAATCATCACTATCTTTGCCTTTTAATAGGTACTGGTTTTCACCCACAACATGGTTGAATACTCCATCTTGATTTCTGTCTTCAAAGGAATTGGAATACTGAATCTCCTTCTGTTCTGCAATATCCCTCTTGGCTTTAATATTAATTTCCTTAGGCTCAGTTAACCATGGTGCATTTTCTTCTCTATCTTCTGCTGGTTTATCATTCCGCATTTTGGAGCTCTCATCTTCTGCACGAAGGCCATTTATCATGTTTGTTACCTGTTCTGTTACTGAATCAGCTACACTATAGCCAACTTCTCCAACAACACTGGTCAGATCATCCACAGCACTGCTAAGAGTGTCCACCAGAGAAGACACAGAAGGAAGGCTCAGATTTTGGTGGAAGTTTCTGAAAAATGCCATTTTTTCCAATCTACTCAGCAGAAAAAAAGAAAAAAAAAATTGCACAGGAAGATCTTCTGTTTCATAAACAGATCAACTCCATTTCTTCGAGTTCTATTTCATAGCTATTTTCTTTTGCTACCTCAAACTCACTATGTTTACCAGGGGAGGCTGCTGCTTTGCGTTTTCCATTCAATATGCATTGAAAATAATCAGAAAGCAGCATAAATAAATATCTTGAAATGAATCCATAATCAACCAGCAAAATGACAGTCTTTCATCATCTGCAGCATCAACTAGCCATAATAAAATCCATTATTCTCAAAAGTAAGACAACTGTGTGAGGAAGGAACATGTATTTTTATTCTAACCTGCAAAGAAGAAGTTGTGAGACATTTAATGATGCCCTTTCAAGAACAATACACTTTTCACAGTACAATAACACTTTAACACACTATTTGCATAAAAGCTCACATCACGGAGACTTCCTGACCCCAAAAATTATTGTTGTGTTTTACATAACATATATCAAATCATGAAGACTTGTTCTGCAGCAAAAAGAAATTTAAGAAAGAATATTTGACTTTCAGGGGCAACAATTACTTCTGTCTAAAAAAAAATAAAAATAAAAATAAAAATAAAAATAAAAATAAAAATAAAAATAAAAAAACCACCAAACCTCGAAAATTGAGCTGTGCCTTTCAAAAAGGCAGAAGACAAAAAGCCTCAAATTTCCCATTCTCTTCTCTAGTGCCTGTATCTTCCACTCAAGACAGCTAACAAAGCCAATTCAGTATCTGCAGCCCAGAAGTACAGATGGGGCTATTTTACTAACCCTCAATATATTCTAGTAGGTCTGCTCTTCTCTCATTTATCAATACTATTTCCAAGGACAATATTTAAAAAGTATAGAAAAAACTTATTAGTTTGATTGATTTATTTTCTGATGTTTTACATCTTTAAAATTATTTTCCAGGTGAGTAAACACCTTATACAAAAAGTCAGCGAAGAATTCAAAAAAGCTTAATGGAAAAAAAACAAATTCCAGTCACAAACTTACTTCAGATTTAATTGTACATAATTAAATGATGTTAAAAATGCATTCAAGAGTATTCACACAGCACAAAAGAAATGTCTTCCCATAAGTAAATGTGAACTCTCCAGTTATAAATCTGTTGATTTTCTCCAGTTTGTGATTATAAAGGTTTCCTCCCCTCTACGTAGTGCAAAATCACAGGGAAAAGTCAACACTGCATTATTTCATCACTTCAATCAAGTGATTACTTGTGTATTTCCACAACAATGTTCTCAGGCTCTTATAACTTGATGTCCAATACATTCTATTTCAGATACTTACAAAGCTTATCTTGTGAATTCTTTCTCGTAGGGTATCCTGAATCAAGATCAGGGAAACCACCAACATTTTCAAAACACATCTTCTTATTAATATATAGGAAAAGTAGCAACATGAGGATAATGAATACCCCAACTGCAGACAGGAATCCAATTGCTTCAGGAGATACTAAAAGAAACAGAGAAGGACACATTATAAAAAACCAGTCTATTGTAAGTGCAACTTGCAGAAGTTTTTATATTTGTCAGAATTGGTTATTAGTAAATACTACTAACATTCAAAATACATATGATATAACTGAAATATCAGCTTTTCCGTTTCAGTACATATTTAACACTGTTGAATCTCAACAGCTTTTCTTCTTCTTCCAGTCATCTTTTCAAAGAACAGAAAATATGCAGACTTAGTAAGGGACAACTGACATTGTAAGAGCTTGCTAGAGGATCTGCAGCACTACTGGACCCCAGTAATAAGACTGGGCCTCTGCAGAAAATGAGGATATTGTTAGCATGTACCAAGCTGAAATTTTTTATGGAGCACTTGAGGAAGAGCAGCATACGGGATTCAAGAGCATTCCCTTTCCCTGGAAGGGGCTGGAGATTTGGAGACAGCACAATAGGATAAAAAAGGAAAATGAAAAAGGGAAGGGACTGTGTCCTTGCTGGTAAGGCCATTGCCTCTGCCAGCTTTGCTATATTCAGCTTCTGGCTCCTCCTTCCTTAAGAGCCAGCTGGACCTCATCACTCCCTGACAAACAGGATTCTATGGGAGCAAGAAAGCAGAAAGTAAAAAAAACACAAACAAACCAACCCAAAAACAAATCAACCACGTAACAGTATGTTCTTTAACATGGTACTTGTGCCACTTTATATAAAATGAGAAAGAGGTAAGGCAGATGGAGATAAAGCATACTTCATTGAAATAGGTAGTGGAATCAAGACTGAAGTTGACTGACACGTCTCACTGTATAAAATAAAAAATATGTAACCACGATGAAGCAGATAACTGAAAGAGACTTCAGGGCACCTTTTGCAGGGACAGAATCTTGCAAGTCCATCAGGACCTAAGTACATCAGTAACGACATAATGGCCAAGATTACTTAGGAAAATATTTTAGAAATACAAAATTTGGGAAAGGATGTACCAAATGGGACAAATGGGGACAAAAGTACTTAGGAGTAATCTGATTATTTGTAGGAGCCTTTTGCTAGTTAGAGAAGACTTATAAGGATTTATTAGGGTTATTAATTCCATTGGTGAAGTCCCTAGCATTTCATGTTAGGAGTGTGCCAACATCTTTCATTATATAGAAGGAGACAATATTAAAGAAAACTTACCAGCAGACTGTATTCACAGAGATGTACTGAAAAAGGACAAGTAGAAGAAACAAGGAAAGCTCTAGTTGGATATAGGATGGGGGAAAACCCGGAATAAGAGGTGTTCAGCACTGGACCAGATGCCCTCGACAGGTTACAGAACCTAACTTTAAAGTCAGTCCTGCTTTGAGTCAGAGGCTGAACTGCACGTGCCTTTCCCAGGAGTCTTCCAAATTAAATTACTCTCTGCATCTGCCTATGACCTTAGTAAATCTGAGCTTACTCATCTCTGCAAAAGTGCTGACTGAGAAACACAAACAGTTCCACCAGCCCCTCAGTTTTGACAGTGTTTGGCAGTGTCATTTGCAAGATGATAGGGACCATTTTTTATTGTCACGTTGTTTCTTTAAAAAACAACAGCAACAAAAACACAAAAACAAAAGATACAAAAAATGCACCTTTCACAATCTAAAATGAACTGGTCTGATTTGAACTTTGACTAAACTTTGAGCAGGACATCCAGGCCTATCTGAAACATTGGGGAAAAAAAAAAAAAAGAAAGAAATTTGCTATCTCTGATCAAAGGGATTGTGTAATATTGTGCTTAAATTCATTGCCTTTCTACTTAACAAATTCAGAAGAGAATGAACTTCCCAATAGTTTCAAAGAACCCAACTGGGCAAAATTTCTGAAAAAAATACCAAAATGTCAAGAAAAATAGTCCCAAAGGAATGAAGTAGAAACCCCGATTAAACTAAAACTCTATTAGTCAAACTCTATTTAGTCAAACTTCAGTAAGTGCTTTTCATGTTTTATTAGATTATATAAGAAGAGTTAGGAAAAACACGAGCAACTCTTAATTAAGTCGATTAAGTTGGGAACACTGTCTTGTGAAAAACTGAAGGCAAAGCTAGAAATGATTGGAAAGCTTTGAAATTTGACCTTCACCTTTCAAACCATTAAAGTCCAAGACAAACAAGAAATATAAGAAGAAAGGATGACTGCTGAATAGGAGTAGAGTAGAACAAACAAACAAACAGTGCAACAGGGGAGAGCGGGTGTGACATATTTACAATTTCAGATAGCATAACAGAAATAGAGATTTACAGAGCTACAAATTTCCCCATTAGTACTTCAAGATGAGACATTCTGCTATCACACAGAGCATCAAGGTGTAAAAGGTAGGATTCCAGTCCAGACCAGAGAGGAAAGAAGGCTATATTTATGTTTTCATTAATCTGAACAAATAGAGAAATACTTTGAGTTATGAAAGGTCTTGGTAGTACTTTCTATTTGGATCACCTGCTACTCTATTCAAAGATTGGAGTTATTACTTAATTAAAATCACTTGTTACAGCTTAAGTCAGTGGCAACTCTGCCTCAAACTGAAGGATTTTTCTTTTTGTTTAAGTTTCAAAAAATCACTGTGTTATAACCAAGAATGAGAAGAAAATAAGGACTTTTTAAAAAATAATAATTAAAAAAATACCCTAGTGTTCCCTGTTTGAGAGCAAGGTAAATTTGGCCCATGTCAGGCATCCTTTTATCATCTTCAAGAAGCTTTCCTAAATATGGAAAAGCTTTGAAATTTTGAAGAAAAACAAAAACAAAAAAAACCTCAGTTTGCTATCTTCCAGTTTTGCCTTTAAGTCTAACAGATAAAATCTCCCAAGATTGTGCTGGGAGGAAACGTGCTCCATTCCTTCCCAAGGCAGTATATGGATGACTGATAATGCCCAGGGTTGACAGAATGACATTCAATTTCTTTGAGTTACTGATTCTAACCCTTACAGGACTAGAGAGTGGGTTGAGAGCAGAGCACCTTTCTTCAGTAATTTCCAGTTCTAATATCTATCAAAGACAGAGGCAGACAGAGGAGGCTGCAATACACAAGAAACCAGGCACCAAAAGAAGTGAAAATTAAGCGAAAAGAGGCAATTAGGCGCAAGCTAATGAGGCCTAGCAGGAAAATAGAAGGTATGAGTTAAGGTTAGCATGGAGTGCACAGAAAAAGTTGGAAAGTGAAAAGTGAAAACAGACAGATCAGGTGGAAGAGAAAGATAAAGCAAATGAGACCACAGAAATTTATCCGTGAATACAACTGCTTTGTTACTGAAGCAGGTCGTTCTAAGCAACATTGTCCAAATTCAACACCAGAGATGCACCGAGCAGGAGACAACAGTAATCCAATAATTCCATGAGCCTATGACTCACAATAAAGGGCAAGGAAGGTTCTTCTTTAATTAGATTAACTGTTACCTTATTAGAAAAGTAGCTTGAAAACACAATGCTTTTTAATTTTTCTTGAGTGCTTCCTGGATACAAATTAGTTAAAAGGCAGTCTGTACACAAACTGTGTGGCTCTCTATGGAAACACTGTATCTGATGACATCTTTCTGGAGTGAAATAAAACAGTGGCTGATACTTTGTAAAAGGGAAAGGATGTAACTTTAGCTGCAGCTTCACTAACAGCGCATGTAAATCAGCATGAACATAAGACTTAAAAATTATGTTGTAGATTCAATTTGATTCCACATAAAGAATCTTTAAAATGCTTGTTCACAGATTAAATATATCATCAAGTCAAAGCCTTTACTATAATACCACATATAGCCAGAAAAATACCATTATGTAGCCAGGAAAAAAATTGTACTTCAATTTTCCACATATAAATGTGTACAGATTCTGTGAACAAATGTTTTTTATATATCACACTAACCCTTCAGTTAATTTCTCCCAATTGAAGTTACATTTCAACCAGTTATACTATGTAAATAGAAGAAAAAAATATATATGCTTCCATGCAAAATCCATCCATGCCACACTCATCACAGCAATTAGGCTGATCCAAAACACTTTGTGATCAATTCAAAATTGGTTTGGGCAATGACTGTAGAGTGAAAAGCATTCTTAAAATGCTCTGAGATTCCCCACAGTTTCTTTTAGAACCACATAGCAGCAGAAGGGCAATTCTTCATTCGTCATCTTTCACATTCAAATTTAAAAAACATCCTACTTTTTGGACTTCATAATCATCCTCAACTCTTAAGGAAAAACAGCAATGAATGTTTAAATTTATAACATAACAGAGCTTTACAAATGTGAAAGGAACAAATGTCATACTACAAAGCTATTAGGATTAATTGAATTGCTGGCTATGGAAATGACGTAAGTTATACTCATTGCAGAAGTATTAAATTAACTTTAATTTACTTTTGTTATTATCACTAGAATGATAATTATTAGAAAACAGAAACTTACCATGTCTTCATCCTAAATACTGAATTACTATCTCTTTCTCAAATAGAAAAATATTACCTGTCACTTAATGATTTTTCTTTAAAAAAAAAAAACAGTTTCAGACTCTTCAGAAAACATGAACATCTTCAAATAAATGTCATAGAACACCAGTAATAACCCTCAGATATACTAAAAAAGATGCAGGGTTATTACCACATATCTACATGCACTAACTTATACTATATTTAATATCTGTATTGTCCAGTCAGTTGTTTTCAGACCTCTCACTCCACATCATGCTGCTCACCTAGCGAGTGCAGCACAAAGCCAGAGATGTTTTAATTATTCATTTACAAATGCAATGCTATCCTTCCTATGCACAAATTAAAGTAACTAGGGGACGATGCAAAGAAATTCAACTGCCTTTGAGATTGTAGCACAAAAGCATTTGAAATGAAAAAAAGGTATGCTCATCTTTTATTTAGAAAGGCAGCAACCTACTAGAATTTAGCTAGCCTAGGCTAAACACAATCGTAGAGGGAAATACTTTACACAGTGTTGTGTTAGAAGACCTGGAATTCTTAACTATATGCACTGTTTTACAAACAGGACAAACTCTATGTGGCAGCTGATGTTATTAAAATACTTCCCTGTATTAAAAGAACAAAACAAACCAAAAAAAAACCAGAAGCAACTTTACCACAAAAACTGAGTAGTTGATGCTTCTGCAAAACTCATTGAAAGACTCAGAGATCTAAGAAGATGTTTTTACTAAACTTGCCAAAAGTCAAAACACACCTCCCATGTTTTCTGTGTCAAGTTGTGTTAACCTTTCTTCTCTCATCAGAGACACCAAAGCTGTATTAATTCCTTTCTAAGAGTTACTGATTCCTTTCACGTTTCACCAAAAGAAGCATCAGGAAAAGTATTTGAGCACATCTCAAAACAAAACAAGCAATTAAATTCCATCTATCAAAGTGTTTGTTGTGGTTTGTTCTTGTTGTTGTTTACTTGTTTAAAAACAAAACAAAACAAAACAAAACAACCTTTTTCTGTATAAAGATCATGCCTGCTCCCTTCAATTCAAACCTGAATTTGCCTTCCTTCTGGAGTACAGACTTCCTAATTTAGGCATTTACTATGGCTGTCAGCTGATTATGATAATGCATGTTATAATGCCAGTCTTAGTCCATACTTTCCTGTGCATTTCTTTCTCCTCCATCTCATTATACAGCAATTTAACACACAAATTATAAGCATATGCAACACAACATACCTGTATTTCAACACTTCAAATTTCTATGCCCAGCATGTTACCCAGTATTACGCAGCTCCAAGTGAGGATAAACATGAAACAACTGAATTTCAATGCAGTACTGGAAAGAGTACTTAATAAGAAAATTATTAACATTTTTTGGTAACACTAACCTTTAAGAAGTTTGAAAGACAGAATGAAATCAGGATGAGAGTGCTTATTTAATTCTCTATTTGGAATAGCAATATCCTTTAAAAATTCCATTTATATACTTCTCAAAGTAATTCTGTGTAAAACAGAAAACTGACAGTATCTGAAGTGATATAAGATGCAACTTAAAGGGCAATTTATAAAGAAAAAGAAGTCAAACACAAAAATTAAGAAAAAAATGAAACGTGCTTGTTTACATGAAAAGCATTACTAGAATTACAGTATCATGACAGCTACCCTGCCATAATACAAGTGTCATCTTTATTCTAGTGGAAAGCCATCTGGAATAACAGCAGCTTTATCACCAATTGGCTTATGTCACTTCATACTGTCTGCACTGATACAGAGATAATGTCTGACTTTTTTTCCCCTCTTCTTCTTAGCATCTAATTACAAGCACTACTGTGAAAATAGTAGTTTTATTGTCTACACCCCAGGATTTCCTTTACATGGGAAGAAATTCGGAATATACTTTACTTTGAAAAATAAAAGTAATTCAGGTAATTTTCATTACATCACTTGACTAAACATCTACTTCAAATATTGTTCAACATACTTTGCAAGTTAGCGTTAGCAAGGTTTTGGTTCAAAGTTAACTGCTCACACATTCACACAAAACACCACACACTTATAGCAACTTTCATGCTGTCTTTGCAGATTGTCATTTACAGGAATTTTTTTCCTGGTTCTTCTAAATCACCAAGCTAAAAGTGTCTTTTAAAGATAAATTTCACTGTAAGAAAAGGAGAATTTTGGGCTCCAAAATATCACTGTACTAAGAAAAATGTTAGAAATAGCAGAAGCCACAGTCTAAAGGGCAGATTTAAACTTTTGACAGAAATCTTGTCATTCCTAAATCCTGACCAGTGCTCAGCCTGCCACCCTCGCTGATTTACCAGTCCCTCAGTATCTTTTCCCTCCAGTACAGAATCCATTGCCTTGTAAGTAGTACCTCTACAGAAATCTCTGAAAAGAAACATTTTATTGCTCCTAGGAAAAATATACTGAATAGACTTGATTACCTTCAAATCCCATTAATCTGTTGCAATCACACAGCAGGTTAGATGCCTGTATTCTCCCCATGGTGGATGAGAGAACAGCAGTGCTTACAGACACTTAATGGAGCTCTCAAATAATCTCCTCGTTCAAAAGCCAAAAGAGCTGCACAGGTCTAGAGACTTGTGGTATACGCCCTCACAGTTACCACAGAGGAACCCACCAATACTGGCAGTAAAAGAATTACAACATAAAAGTCTTTAAAAAAGAAAAATTTCCAAAAATTCTCTACAATGAAGTGTGAGACAATCCAGAATCACTAGACAGCACAGCAACTAAATAGAACACATAGCAAAGTATTGTGCAGTTAAAGCTACAATGTGAACATGTTATCTGAAAAAAAATGCTGGGAACTTAGAATTTGGATATAGCAAAGTTCTTAGCAGGTTTTGTGTTTATTTTGTGTTTAAGGAAGAAAAGAAGCTGAGATAGTTGAATTACAAGAACCCAGTAGATGCTGGTTTGCAGAAGACTAAAAAGCATGGGAGAAGAAACAGAAATATACTCTGCTTCCTGTGTGGCCATCGATCACCTCACAGATAAAATAGTTATTGCATATTACACTTTCACTAGTCCAAAATATATAAATCCAAGTTAGCCTTCCACAGAGAATAAGATTTAGCATTTACTCTAGTGTTGTTAATCCTAATGCCATTACTTTCATTTTTTGAATGTGTAGCTACGCTTGTATCACCTAAGTGTGTTAAGTTTAGGACTCCTGGAACAAAATACATATTTTTTCAGGCTAGAAACAAATGAAATTTGATATGTTTCTCAACACGATAACAAGTGGGTTAATTACTATTTTCTGAGTATATTACAGAAGTAGCCTGGGTTGTTTAGACTTTTAATACAAGGATATCAATTCTATCTCTATTTAAAAAAATAAAAATAAAATAGTCAACTTTGTGCTTTCCATTTCTAACTTCTGTAGTTGTATGTTTCTAGTTACAAAGGGAATCTCATTAATTTTTACCACTTCAGTGAAATGCAATTGGCAACTTAACATTCAGATACATGTGAACAGATGAGGATAGTTGGGCAGAAAGTTGAAGAGTACATCATTCTACTTAGAATATTTTTCTGGCAAAACAAAAATTCATACCTTCTTATCTTTTCAAAATTATTATTAAAAGTGACATCTTACATTGTCAGCCAAAGACAGAGTCTCCTTGTAACTTCTTTCTTTTGCATATTAAAGAGCACTTCTGTTCCATTATTAGTCACAAAGACAGTTTGCTGAATAATTTCCTTTGTTTGTAAGACTGCTACAACAATAGAAAGAACATCTTGCAAAAGTAAAAAGGTCTTACTAAAATAATTATAAAAAAATCTGTGCAACTCAGACCTCAGTCACATACTCATGCACATTTCCATCAATTAAACAAAATACATTACTGAGTTAGAAGCATCACTTTACATTTCTTCAAAACTACATAAATGAACAGGGAAAGGTGAAAGAGACCTAATGATACTGTGGTCGTTAATTTTTTGCTTTAATATAACTTCTATATCATATAGTGAACATTGTACATATCAGAATACATTGAAGAGCCCTTCAGTTACAGGTCAATATTGTAAAAACTCATCACCGGTCTCTCACCTGTGCAAACAGAACTTGAAAAACAGCCTCAATTAAAACACTAGTACATCTAACAACAGCCAGTTCCAAGCTGAACTAGCAGCCTAGCTACAGAGCACTGGACAGACAAAAAAAAAGATATATTTTTCTGGGCTGTTCTCAAGTTCCCCAGACTCTTTCATGTCCATGGTAAATAACCAAAGGAACAGCTTACACAATTCTTATGACTCTCTTAAAAATATTTGGGTGTTACCAGCCAAAAAAAAGCAAACCTTCCACCATATTAGAATAAACAGCAGATGTATGTATTTCAGAAAACTTTGTTCCTCTCTTCTGCTACTTCAGGAATTGTAAGAGGCTGAACAAAGCAAATTAGTCCACTGCTGAGATAAGAAGGGCTCCTCTTTCCTTAGACACACTGTGAACTCACACTGTCAAACAGATAAGAACTTGAAAATAAGTATATGTACTGGCATTAAATGAAAAACAGATGAATGTCTTGTTTACTTCTCTAATACAATGAAAAATACATTTTCCAATTTTTCAGCTTCCAGAATTCAACAGTGTGTCCATTTGAAGACATACAAACATTGCAACCACTAAGCTACATTGCACACAGAAGTCACAAATTTCAGTGCTGCAATGCCAGATTTCTGAAAAACTGATTACACTTCCTGTAGCTGGGAAGTACCTGGTTCTATATTCTGCAGCCACTGGATGTCACATAATTGCTTCCAAATATGCACATTTTCAAGACACGTGTAGTATAGTTACATACTTCAAATGAGCATTCATTTTAAAATACATGCAAATTAGTTTTTGAGGTTTTCCAGAAAAGTCTTCCTACCACCATCAATATTTTAGACATGCTTCTCAAATATGTATGAATCTGCAAAAGGGAACCATACAAGCAAGACACTGCAAAAGTACCGCAAACCCTCTTGTGCAGATTAGAAACAGACCTGCCACAGAGTCCATCTTGTGCATCTACGAAACCACAACAACATTATGTGAAGTGGGAGCAAGTCCTAAAGACGACAATTACAACACCATTGGTTAGCAAATCTGAGTTCTGTACTGGCACCATACTGACATCATATTCACACCAGGATTCAGATAATTGCAGACATTCAGTAAGCATTACAATCAGTACTGGCAAATTTTCAAGTCTTAAAAGCTAAAAATAAATCTTCCACCAAAATTAGTTTTATTTCAGTGGAAGAATTGTTAACTTCAAAGAAGCTTTTATGATGTTTTGAAATGAGAAGTCAACCCTCCTGCATTGTTTCCAGCCTCAGTACTGCAGCATGGAGTATCTAAGAAAATAAAAGTAATGAAGGCAAGCTCTAAAAAATAAAAAGTGAAATTTCATATAATTTTAATTTTAACAACTGAATATCCTCAAAGGCAGCGGTTTCTTTTTGGGTCTTTATTTTTACAGTTATGTCTTCATATACATATAAAGAAGTTTTAACTGAATAATTTGAGCTAAACAGTGTGGCCACACTTAGCCTTGACAATATTTATGGTCCCTTTCCCCATTTAAGCATCAGTCACCCCAAGGTTCCTACTTCCCCAGCAAAAATCAGTTGGCAAAAAAAGACAATTCAGGAACAGGCTAGTTTCCTAATCAGAATGAAAAATTAATCACCACTAACAGCTGTATTTCAAGTTTTATAATCCTTGCATAAATTCTAATTACGCTACATCACTTGAAAATGATTTTCCTTTGCATTATTCATTGAAGACAGGTTTGCTTGCTTTTCCCTTTTCAGTACAGGACAAATAAGTTGCTTCTTGACAAAATATTTGGAAGGGCTATGAGAATCAGGGCAAATGAAGCACAAGGTACTGGGTTACTCACACTGGTTATTATTTACCACTAATCTTTCCTTCAGGGGTTCCACTTGGGTACTGTAACTACAGTCACTGGGTAGCTGTATTCCGGTACCACTACCAGGCAGAAAGCACTAGAAAGTTCAAGCAAATAGCAAATGCAGAGTATTTTTGTCAAATGTACGGAGGAAAATGAATAAATAAATGCTAATAATGCTTGAGAGTACACCCCTGGTACCACAGTCACACGGGCACCAATGAAAAGGGAGTGGAGACATGACTTTGCACAAACAAGTCAAGACTGCAGGGATTTTTCCTATGTCTGAAAACTTAACTGTCCATCAAACTTTAACAGTGAGCTCATGAACCAAAGAAGCCTTGGCTTTCACAGCATGGTCAAGATATTGCAAAGTGGAAGATTTCTATGCCACAAAATATGCACTTTTCAGCTCTTTTCTACATAAGCTTGAAATGAGTATCCCGGGCATTAGGGACAGAGCTAGAAGGTCCCAATATGACCTGCTCCAGACTCCAACAAGTGCTCAGTTTGGAAAGGCCTTCATGTTCTGAGTAGTTAGTATGAATCTGGAGCATGCACTGAGATCCTGATCCAGACCCTGGACACCTGGCACACAAATTCATCCGTAGGCCAGGCCATGTGTCAGACAGAACAAAGCAAAACATCTTGAATGCATACCAGATGATGTGAAGTCGTAGATAAAGTAACCAATTTAGTAAAAGCAAGGAATCTAAACACTACACAACTGAAAAGCATGCAGTGTGATGGCAAGTGCATTATGCTTTACTTGCTACTTGTTAAGCAGAGAGAAAGGACAGATTAAAAAATGCACCTGTTCCCACATTACAAGAAGTTTGTCAGTGAGGTAGCTGCGCATATGGGCACTGCAAGCTAGCTGTGCATATGGGCACAGAAGGCTACAAGAATACACATGGAAACTGGTCTAAAGAAAAAAGGAACCCAACATAATACAAGTATAAATGGCACTATCAGGATGCTTCTCTTTAAATCACACTTATCTTTAGGTAAACCAGTAATCGCCAATGCTAAAATACATTCCAGGGAACTATTATTAAAAGTTTAAAATATCTAAAACCTTAAAAAGAAAAAATGCCATCCCTTCAATTGATCTTCTCAGCAATTATAACAAAAAACAAACAACTGCTGCCTCCAAGTATGCAGAAAACATTTTTCTTAACTCAGTACAATACCCTGAAACAAATAGCGATGAGCAAGATTGATGGACTCTGCAACTCCATCAGCAGGCTTTCTGAACTTTCTAGTTCAATGAGTTACATTATTCAGAAAGAAAAACAGAACCTATTATAGAAGGAATAAAGAGCACTATGGGCACTGATTTATCCATCAATGGAAAGACAGAGATGGCAATAAAGGCTTTGATGTTTTGTTGTTTCTAATTTTTTTTTTTTTAATGGAATAACTTAGAGCTTAAAAGAAAAGCATTTTTAATTGCAATACAATCAAATGGCATACAACTCTATATCACTCCTTCAATAAATTATTTGGAAAAGACAAGTTGTGGCCATAAAGCTGTTTTTTACCTTAACTGGTAGACTTAACTTCTAGGGTAGAAAAAAGTATGTACATGAGTTTGGTTTTTTTATAAATATTTTTACTTAAGTAATTACAACGGAAACATTCTTCTGACCTAATGGTGAGTCAATTCAACAAACTAATCCTTGAAGAAACATTTTATTTTATTTTATTTTATTTTTTTTAAATAAGATTAGCTTTCAGATCAGAACACAAAACTCAACAGCAACAGCACTGCAAAGGAGGCATGAACGAGTGTTTGGCTGGCAAAGGGTGGGGCAGAACATAGAACTGTATCTAGTCATTCTATGAACTGAACTTACCATCAAACTGCAACTTTGGTCATTTTAGCTCTATAGCTTTAAACCCATAAAAGCCTTCTCTTGAGCACAGTCCTATTTCATACTCTATCAATTACAGGTTTTATAACTGATAAAGCTGTTTTCATAGAATGAGTCATTATGATCTCAAGAAAATATAGGAAGAAACAGGCAGCCCACTACATCGCTTATTTGAAATATCCTCACAACATCCAACCATTACTTGAAATCAAACCAATCTACAAAACTCCGACAGTAAAAGGCAGAGATTAAAGTTTATGTATTTTGTGGTTTCCTACCACTGCTGAACAAAGATGACAACTCCCATGAAACTCAGTGAGTATTGGAAATACTTTCCTTTTTGTGACAACACGTTTTATTTTGCAATTTCAAAATTCTACTTTATTTCATGATTTTTTTTTTTTTTTTTTAATTTACGGTGTCAGCATCAAAAGATTTTGCAATACAAATACACAACACTAAAATTAAAAAAAATAAGGCATTAACATTAAGGAGCAGATAACTCACAAATGCAATTCATAAGCTAGGAAAGTAGTTTTTACAAAATGTTGCTTACCTTTTCTAATGCAGATTAGCTCATGTACACCACAGGTTCGTTCTCCACCTATTTGAAAATAAAACATTAGAAAATGTTGATGAATTAAAAGTAATTGGCTTCTTAATAAAACTTGTAAGCAGTGGAAAGGAAAAAGCAGCAAAATCTATCATTTAAGAAAATGCAAATGATTGTTTTATTCAAAGAGTATTCTATATAAACTGAAGACTTGCTAAATAAGTAAATGTATCTTTGGCTTAGCGTTGTGAATGACAATCCAGTTGTAAGAGTTTCACAGAAAATTAATACTGAGAAAATTAAAAACACAATCAAATTAGCAAAAACACTTCTAAAAATATTTATGATGCACAAAGCATAATTTCCCATTTCAAAGGAACCACCATCTACACAAAAATTCTCAAAAGATCAGAAATATTTCTAACACAATGAAATGCCAAAATAATTTCAGCAGTATTTTGAAGAATAAAAATTAAAAAAAAGAAAGAGAGAGAGAGAGAGCCTGTAACAGATAGGAGAGGCAGAGCTAACTTGGAATTTCTCTTCAAGAAGTTTCTTGTTGTTGCTGTTTTGTTTTTAATGAACTTCAACAGCAACAACAAAACAATAGCTATAAATAATTTGAGATATGTATAAGGGAATAGCAAAGCTGTTGCTAGAAATACTAAACTTTAGTCCAAAGCATTTTAATGTTAGAACTAGTACAGAGGAAAACAACACATGATATACCTAGTAAGGACACTAAAGGAACAATATTGGAAGAATACATTTCAATTATATTGAAGGAGCAGTACTTTTCATGTCACCCATGACACATGTGGGAGAGAAGCCAAAATGACCTACTCCTAAATCCTCCTAAAGGAGGAACTGGCAAAACTGCTGAAGAGATTATTTTAATGATATTGAGAAACTCCTGAAAAAAGTTTATTTTTATTATGATTCCTTTATATTGAATACATTTACACTATTCATGATCTTATCCTCTTTTAAATTGACATATTTTGGAATGATATTCCTGAAAGTCAAACCTTAACCACACCCTAATGCCTACTAAGCCTGTTTTCACTGACTACAAAATAATAATTTTTAATAGGAACATCATAGAATCATAGAATCACAAGGTTGGAAATGACCTGAAAGATCATCTAGTCCAACTGTCCTCCCATTACCACCGCTACCACAAGCACTAAGCCATATCTCACAGCTCCTCATCCAGACTCCTCTTGAACACCGCCAGGGACGGCGACTCCACCACCTCCCTGGGCAGCCATTCCAGTGCCTGACCACTCTCTGAGAGAAAAAGTTCTTCCTTATGTCTAACCTAAACCTCCTCTGGTACAACTTTCGGCCGTTTCCTCGGGTCCTGTTTCTTGCCTGCAAGAAGAGGCCAAACTCCTCCTCATCACAATCTCCATTCTGCAAATTGTAGAGTGCAATGAGGTCTCTTCTGAGCCTCCAGATTAACCAGTCCCAGCTCCCTCAGCCACTCCCCATAAGACTTGTGCTCCAGACCCCTCACCAGTTTCATTGCCCTTCTCTGGACACATCCCAGGACACATGGAATACAGAACTGAAGGATTCTGTTCACATACGTAATTAGGCACAGTGCTCTGAAACTTTACAGAAACACAGAACTGTTCTGAAAACCCACAAACAACCTATTTCATATGTAGTAATCACTACAGGGCTCCAAAAGCTTTAAGACACTCTAAAACAAGCTGTAGGTAACAAAATACTTTTCACCTGACGAAAACATGGAAAAAGGACATTATGATACAATATCAAAAATATTCAAATACAAATTGTAGGTAACAAAATTGTTCCCATCTCATAAAAACGTGTGCTATACAACACTTCCTTCATTCCATAAAGAACTGATGCCATATAATAAAGGATTTTATAATATCAGTTGATATTTAAATCTCATAACTGAAAAGTGCCAACTGCTTATAACAATAAGAGTTTTGAGAGGACACATGTCTTGTAGTAAAATTCACATTCTAAACAAACAACTGTAAGAAATCCATCTATTACAGGAAAAAGGATAAAATGGATCAAATAAGTGGAATAAAACATAACTCTTCTACAACAGAATGCCTATGAAGTATGAAGTTAGAAAGCATCCTCATTTTGAGTTTCTGTTTGTTTGGTTTTTTTAATACTCAGCAATCTAAACCACAAGTCTTGTGTAGTCATCATCATTACAAAATAAAGCAATTTAGAAGACACTGAAAGGAGAGTATTATTAAGGACTGACCAGTGCCATTCTTATGTTTGCCTTTCAAAAACCTTTTTGGAATAAGAAAAAATAGGTTTAAAAGAATCTTGGCTTATGCCATTGAAGAAATCAAATTTGAGGAGATCAGAATGTTCTTTGAAGTCATTGCAGCCATGACTTCAAAACACTTCTCCCCAGATTTTCTCTTCCCAGTAGACAAAAATTCAGAAGTGAACAAAAAAAAACTAATAAAAAAATATTTTTTCATAAAATATCCACCTAGAAATGTTTGTGAGAAGACCAGTGAGCAGCATTAGACTTTCATTGTATGCTGCAGTCACTGAATTCAACAAGCACAAAATCCCCCCATAAAATACTAATGTTAGTTATGGATTTTGCATTGGTACCTTCTGTTTTATAAAGAAAGGTATCTTTTTCAATTGTTTACATACTAAGACATGATGAGGTTTCACTAAATAAAGCCTTTGCATTAAGCCTTTTAAATCAACTATGATATTATGTGGAAGATTTACAAAATTTAATTCGTTATTTAAATTTTTGACTGTTTATTTTCCTGCAAACTCCCAAATGCTGTATCACATCTAATAAGTAATTAATCTTTTACTCTTTTTCTAAATTGCTTTCAAATGGGAACTGATTGTTAAATAAAAATAAAGTGACCTACATGTTTTGTAAATAAAGTCAAAGAAAGCATCTTTTTTATTTAAGCAATTAATTAAACATGCAAAACATTATCCTCAAGAGAGTCGGGAAGATTTTTCTTTTCCCTTGCGTACTTCAAAATTGCGGAACTAATACATATTTGACATCTTGCTTTTATTCACAGTTTAACAAATGAATACAATTTTCCTGTCCTTAAAGCTCTCAAGAAGGCTCTCAGCTTTGAATAATAATGAACAGCGATTGAAAGAAACTAAACCATAAATATGAAAATATTTTGCATGACTGTATGAAGTCAACTGTTAATTCAGCATTCCAGCAGTCTGAAAAGATTGGTGTAGCCTGCTTTTGTCTTGGTTAGCTCATAGATCTCTTATCAATGCTATGACCCTCGGAAATTTTCAGTCCTTGAATGTAAAAGTAACTGATGTTAACACCGTGGCAGGTCACCACAGTTCTACAGTTCATAGTCTGATTTAGATATAAACTGTTATTAATTCTACTCCATATTGACTATGAGCATCATATTTTATTTAACAATTTAAAGTTTAAGCAATTTTGCATATGAAACTACATAGCACAGCAAAAGGCAGCTGAAACATTTGATGAACTTTAATTTTCTCAATTTAAAATACGGGTTTGTACACCAAGTCTCTATTTGCAAATACAACTATCACAATTATTACACCAAAAACGTGAAAAGGTGTGCATTAAAGACACACCACAGATAAAACCACACCAGAATTATGCATCAATTAAACTGTAAAATTTGTTGCATTGCCATTGTCATGGAGGTAATCAGATTGGGAGCGACTTCTGGCTCTGTGAGGGATTTCAGAGCAGGATCATCTTGCCAGTATGTTTCTCAGGGCCAACCAAGCTCGGCAAGAAATTCTCTGAACGCCTTCCTTACTCTCAGTTGGCATTTCATGTTTAGTAGCTCACACCAGTTACCTCATGCTTTCACTGCACACCTCTCCTCACATGCCAAGTACTACAGCCTCCACCAGCTTGGCAGCACTCTGCTGGAACTTCTTTGCTGGTATCTCTCAGACTGGGTTTACAGCCCTTTACAAAGACAGCTAACACTGAGGCACACAGCTGATCCATCTTTAACTTGCTGATCACCAGAACTTCAGACTCTTTTGTGCAGAAGTGCTCTTGCCAGCCCTCCGCCAGCTTGCAGTGATGCCTATGTTTGCCAGTCCTGAGCGGTGAAGGACTTCACATTTGTCTGCTGAGTTTCATATGGCCCATTCTTTCAGCTTGCTGAGCATATGCCTTATCGCATCCCTGCCCTCCTGCATACTAACTGTTCCCCTCTCTGCTGTCATCCACACAAACTCAGCAAAGATACATTCCATCCCTCTGACAAATATGTCTAAGTCTCAATTCCAGAATCAATTTTGTGGTGCGAGTCAGGACGCTGTATATAAAACAAGTTATTCTTCAGTTTAGTAGCAAATCCACACATTAGTACTTGCAGTAGAATTACATCACGTCACTGAAGTCTGTCATCAGGTGTCATCAGGTGTGACTCCAGAGGCAGACTTTTTATGTGACAACCTCCCGATTGAGGTTTGCATTTTCATTAGCATTTTCGTAAGTTTGGACAACTTTCAGCAATCACTCACTTAATATTTTACTCAACATTAGACAATTGTTTCTTTTAACCCATGATCTCCCAGTGGAGAATTACAAAGCCATGCTTGCTAAACAGCATAACTGGTGAAAAATCCTGTATTAAATGAATGGATAGCTAACCACAGAAAAACAATAAAAAGAGCCAAAAACACTTCACAGAAGGGTAACTCTATTGCTGGTATCAGCATGGTGTTTTTCCTTAAAAAATTACATGGACTCATCAACCCATCTCACCCACAGTGTAAAATCACCTTTGCATTCCTGTGGCACTCTTTAAAATTTTAGTCTACAAGTCTACAATACTGCAAATGTAAAAAAATGAAATGTTTACAATTGAATGCCTCTATAGGTTAAAAAGCAAACAACATTAGAATTTATTAGTAAAGAGACATCAAATACAAAAAAAAAAATTCTACTTCATGCAACTATTACATGCTCACACCCTGCATATTTTGTGCCGTTTGGGTCTCCTCTCTATCACTCGACCTCATAGGATAAAACAGAATCACTGAAGGCATAATGAACAGAAAAAGAAAATCCATACAAACACACGATACTTTTCATATGCAGAGTAACATTATAAAGAAGATTCTTGGACTTGCAAAAAAACAAAAAACGGATGGGGAACATTCACAAGTAAATAAAGAATGATTATTCCCTGCCTACCCCACTAATAGGAGAAATAAGTATCTGATTAAATCAGCAGCAGAGGTGTTCAAGATAAGAAGTTTTCAAGAGTAAATGTATTATAAAAGCAGGAGACTGATTCCCCACTTCTACTGTAAAGATCTCTCTTCTGCTAGCAACATTTAAAATCTGTATCTATTAATTCCTTTGCCTGTAGATAAGGTCATCCGTCTGCACTGACTTAAGCATATTTTTTTATCTGACCATGAAGGCAGAGACATCTTTTCTTTTTTTTCTTTTTTTTCTTTTTTTCTTTACAGAGAAAATATTTAATTTTTAATGATATTCTATTCAACAGCACCAATGCCAATAACCAACGAGTTAGCAATCAATGACAATTAATTAAGAATAGCATGGTCATTTCTGTTTCCCAAACAAATTGCGTGTTCAATCCTACCCACACCGAAACAAATGGAATCTGTGTGTCCAATTCTACCCACACTGAAAATAAATGGAAGCTGTGTGTCCAATCCTACCCACAGTGAAACAAATTGAAATATCTCCACTGGTTATAAGAACATGAAAATATTATCTCAGCTTCCTTTCTACCCACAATCACAAGACACTTTTCTCATTCTCTGACAACTGAAATACAATTTTACTTTGTTGTCAGTCAAGTACTTTTTCCAATAAGACTTATTAGTAGAAATGAAGAGGTAGGGGATATATAACTAACATTCCATATAAACGGTTTCAGTCAGACCTGATATAAAACCATTTTTTTTTTTTTTTTAATGAGAATAGAAAATGAACCAGCAGCTATAGGAAGAATGGTTACCTCACTGCAAATGACAATAAGACAGAATAAACACTGCCAATCCACATGCACTACCATCAGATGCACTGGAAATAAAAAATGACAACAATGAGAACTGATAGTAACAAAATAATAAAAATTAAAGAAAATAAAAAAAATTAGTATGACTTTCAGCTAATTCTTACCATTTTTTAGTTAGTTAATACCACTGAATCAACACTCTAGAGCAAAGTTTCAGAAATCAAGCCAAGGAACATATCTTTATGATTAATAATCCATGGACTTATGCATAATTTATTTTAAAAGTATACGTTGTAATAAATTAGTTAATCAAAGAAATTGCAAGAAAAACACGCTCATTGAAATAGCTTGTGTAACCAGCTTTTTCATAATTCAGATTAAACAGTAAGCTTGTGATACAAAGAGAGATTGCTAGCAAAAATTTGTATTTCAAAAGATTCCAGTTAGAAAGAAAAATGTTTATTTTAGACTACAAAACAAAAATACTTGTAAGATATGTGTCAATCATTCCGAACCTATCATTTCCCACATCAGAGGATGTTCCCCTGCAGAATGTAACATATTTGCCCACAAACTCAGTACTCATTTGCTGTCTTACAAATAATTATGCCCAAGTTTCTCCATATCACTCGAGAGATGAATTTACACAGACAGCAGAAAACATCTCTCACCTCCAAGAGTTAAATACCCAAAGATCAGAAATGGCAAGGATTAAAAGCTAACTTGAAATCCCCACTCCAATCCCCAGATGCACATTTAGTTTGACACACAGTGTAAGACCTTTGCCCTCTTCAGCACGAGAACTGACAATGTTCAGGAGAAAGCCTGAGAGAGTCAACTCTGGGTCACTCCCACCCTTCATTAAAAAAGCTGGAAGAAGTCTAGTGAGTTGGCTGGGAAATAACAAGACGAGAAAGTCTGACCGAAGAGTTATAGCAGTTGAAAGATCTCCAGAAGACAGCAAGACTCTTTCCTCTTAGTTATAAATCTGTATTTTGATGGACAGCATAAGCCAGCACTTTTAATCAGGCAGACAATGGGTGTTTATTTTCCTGCATGTCCATCCTGAATGCCAAGAGCTTCAATTTGCAATAGTGCCAAGCATTCAAAATGAACTGGATTCCAGAATTTCACTCTGAACAGATCACCTCTTTTTGTACTAAGTACATCAGTTTTATCTCAGCCCATGGCAAGTACGTCGAAAAGATGTCTGCAGAGCATTACAGGTTGGACTTTTTGTAAAAAGCACCCCACTGTATTACCTTAAAGTAGATAAAGAACTAACGGCTTTTTAATTTCACTTGGCCCAATAGGACAATGGTGATGATGTAACACAAATCCATCCAAGAAATTGTTAATTTTGCACGTGGCAAGGTTTTACTGTCATCAGCAAATAGTGCAGGGAACCATACTAAAAATGAAAAAAATTAACTCCTGATAACTCTCGCTGAATAGTTTTCACTATGAACAGCAAATGAACATAAAAAAATATTAAACAGATTCCGTGTGACTGATAAAACCAGATACCTCAACAATCGTTCCACTCCACATTTAACAAATGCATTTAAAGTGGATCTAACGTGTAAAAAATGTGGCTTTCTTACATTTAGGCTTTATCTAATACAGCTGCTTCTCCTTGATATCTCCCTTGGCTGGACCAGCTTAGATTCAGAAGCACAACTCAATCCCATTCAGCAGTTAGCCTGTTCAGGTCAGCACTAACCTGAGCATCTCCTTGCCATCTTACACCCTCACAATATGGCTATTGCAGCAATACCCCCAAGTAAAGCAGCAGTCAAGATGAAGCTATTCCCTAAGGCAGATTCAACCCATGGGTCACACACAGTGCCCCCTATGTAGGCGCTGCATGCAGCTCCCTCTTCTTTCCTTGGTTTCTTGTCTGGATTATGAAACTTGTGACTATGTATAGTTTCAGTGTAATCCTTATGAAGCAGGGTTCTAACACCTCTCCTTATATTCATAAATGAAAATTAGCTTCACTTGGTACTTTGGGCCTTCTTTTTCAAGAAAGTGAGAGTTACATAACCAAAAAGTCTGGTTTTGGTTTCCCACCCCATACTTCCATTGTTGATGAATTTAGCTAATTAATGCTAACATTGATACAAAGTTGTCAGAACACAACTTTGTTTTAGGATTTGAAGTTTCATAAAAATCAGCAACCATCAACAGCACAGCCACAGATCTTACCAAGCCCAGAGGCAGCCAGCCTGCTGCCAATCAAACAGCTGGCAGATGAGGAATGAAAGGGAAAACAAGCTTGCCAACACTGGAGAGCTGAGGGCACTCCAGAGACACTCAGGAGGTGCAGGAACAAAGTGAAAGGTATTCAAAAGCTTAGACATGTGAGGACGACCTCCATGTACTACAGGAGGAACCATAAACAGGTGGGAAAGTATTATTCTGGTGGGATCTCAAGGAAAAAATATGAAAAGCCATCTTCATTAGTCTCATTACTCAACCAATAATTTATAAATTAGAGCACTATGCTATAACTCTTTCTTCTCTACTAAATCAATTTGTCTGTATGGCTCACTATTCTCTTCAATGCTACATCTGAATTCTTAGCACTAATCTCACGAGGAAAAATAACAACCTGAAATGCTTCACCTCTAAATTGTATTCCATTCCTTGAAAAATGCACTGTTTTGTACAGCCTAAACCACGCTACCTATTCAAGTGAAGTCCAAATGCAGCAGAAATAAATCTACAAGGGTACACAGTTCTGTCTCAGGCTATAGAGCCTCCACAGTGATCTTTATGTTTCTTTTCCATCCTCCTTGCAATATGATTTCTGTTGCTAGCTCCTTACCCAGAATCAAATCAAAACTCTTAAATCAGGTACCAAAGTCCTGCTATTACTCAGAACAGGATAAAAAAAACCAAATGACTGCTGCTACAAGGAACATTACCGTGATGATGTTGAAGGACTCTCAGAAACAGCCCCCTAACTCTTACTCTTCCCAACCCCAACAAACAGCCACAGGACACCAGGCCCAGACAGCTGTAAGTAAGACAACCTCTATGAAACTGTTGGCCATTCTGTCTCACTGCTCTTCTTGGTTTTGTCTGACTCCCCACTCTACTTGCCATCCTCCCCATCCTGATATTCTCTGCATTGAATAAATTTACTTCTTCCACAATTTGTGGGAATATTAAGCAATAAATCACCTTGTATCTCAAAATACACCTGCTACCAAATACTAACACTAATTTCATTTATGAAGAGAAATATATCAGAAATAAGAACCATAAATAAAATTGTTTAATATAATTTACATTCACAATCTTCCCATTAGGTTCCCCTCTGCTGTTTCCTAGCAAATCTGGGATTGCCTAAACTATGCAAATGACGTACCTGATGCCTGTAAAACACAAGCAAAACAAAACAAACACACAAAGAAAACAAACATTACTTTACATGACATTAACTGTCGAAAGAGAAAGATTTAACTTCTCTGGCAATGGATAAATTAGTGGTTTGAGCTTGGTCACCTGAAGAGTCCTTACTTTTTAAAGGCCCACCACTAACCATAATGTAAAAAAGTAACTAAGTATTGTCACTGACAGTGATAAAGGCCCCTAGCCATGGCCAATGCCTCCTTGGTTCTCTCAAACACTTGATACAAAAAGCCTTTTTTTGTTTTTAGTGTCAGAACCAATGTAAACCGGTATTCTCACAGAGCAACAATGAAAAAAGTGCTTACAGACTTTTAAAAGCAGTAAAAGCTGTACATTTCCTGCAGATCATAGAATCATATTTTAATTTGAGCTCTTTTAATTTTATGCACTTTTCACAAAACGTATACATTGGGCTCTAAAGGAATTGTGAAATATATTTATTTTTCAATCTGAAGTTTATACTCAAGCATATCTCACATATTATCTCACATGGCTTCACCAAAAATTAAACATCCTCCTCTCTGCCTCCAAAAGATCTATGCAACTGCACAGTCTTCAAACTCATGTAAAGTATTTTATCTACTTGATTAAAAATATTTTCATATTTATTTGGTCATTAAATAAATTATATATTTTGACTTCTTTGAGCGTGATCCTGACTTCAAGTCAGTATTCACCCAAACCAAGCTCATGTTTTTAAACACTGCTGAGCAGTAAACATCAGTGTTCATCAAAGGTGGATACTGTAACACAAACAGGAGGAGGAGTATACTGAATAAAAATTGGAACACCTACTAACAAACCTACAGCAGTCAGCTATTCCATTGAGAACATGGAGGATTCCTGCTGCAGAACACATCAGGAAAATACATTTTGTTTTCTGTTTCCAGGAAAGAGAATTAAGAAAAAAGCCAGCAGATCAGTTTCACGATCGGATACTTTTATCCCTGCCTCACCTTTAATTGCATAAACTGTAAGCCAAATTCTGGACTCACGGGATGGTTTGGATTGGAAGAGACTATATAACCCATCCAGTTCTAAACCCCCTTCCGTGGGCACGGACCCCTCTCACCAGACCAGACTGCCCAAAGCCCCCATCTAACCTGGCCTTGAGCACCCCCAGAGCTTACGTCCTATGATGGTTGCTTCAATTCTGCAAGACATTTGTTCTACTTCTGTAGTCTGGTCCCATTGAAAAGTGCTTCATTCTTTTCATACAAGTTAGATTGCTTAAATCATTCATGAGCATTTATTTTAATTTTTAGGAAGTAATATCCCAAATCCTCTGAAAATACAAAATGCAAATTTTTATTTGTCGTGAATATTTTCCATTCTAAAAAACGTTCTTGAAGACTTTTGGAATAACGTAGCACAAGAGGGAAACAGAGATTTTGAGAGTCTGACAATTGTTTTTCTAAGCTTGAGTTACTTAAAAACTCCACCTCCAGCAGGCTTTGTTGCTACCTTCACGCCAACACGAGAACGGCTTTTCAGCACTGGACAGCTCCGGTCCCGGTGCGCACAGCTTCCGAGGCAGCTGAACAGGCAGCCCTGCCCGCGCAGCGCAACTTCTCCTTCCCGAGGCCTGATTCACTAATGCAAGGCAACTGACGTGCAAAACAAAGGGGAGCAGCTTGTGTATTTTCCCGACAGTTTCCCTAGAATCTTTAGGCTAAGACATCAGAGGCTTTCAAAACCAAGCGCTGGGGCGATCACAGCAGCATATCTTAAAGCCTTGTTTTCCTGAAACTAAAGTTCTAAGGTATTTTTTTTTTTAAGGATATGTGACGAAGCGAAGCGTACAATCACTCTCAGGATGGAGAAGGAAGGCTTCAAAACACAGCCCTTCCTTTCCCGGCGACCATCTCCAAGCAAACCCAACAAGTGCCGAGCGCATCTCACTCCTTTGTTGCACTCCCGAGCTACGGGCAGAGGCCGGAAGGGCAGGCTAGTTGTAAAGCAGCCCACCAAGTCCCCCGGGAGAGGAACGTTTACACCTTAACGCGACCGACACCCACCCCCGGGGCTTCTCGCAGGCACTCTCTGCTCTCAGAGCCCTCCGGCACAGCTCCCCGCCAGCCCCGACCCCGGCGGGGCCGCCGAGCTCCGGAGCAGCCGCCCTCGCCACCCCGAGGGCGGCTCACGGCAGCGGGAGGAGGCTCCGGCCACAACGCCGCCGCCTCCGCAGCGCCCACGGGCGCCCGCCCGGCATCCGGCATCCGTCCTCCTTCCCGCGGCCGCCGGGCTGAGCAGAAGGGAGGACGCGGAGGAGGCGCCCCTCGCTCCCCTCAGCCCGGCTGCGCCCCCCCAGCCGTCCCCCTCCTCGTGCCCGGGGGGAGGGGAGGTGGGCCGCGGGAGGAGGGGAGCGAGCGGGGACGAGGGGAGCCCGTTATTGGCCTACTTACCATCAATCGCCATGATCCCCGCGGTGGGCCGTACCAACTGGAGCGCACGCAGGAGAGGCGCCGCCGAGCGCCGCGGCTGCCAGACGGGAGCGCCGCTCGGGGCCGGGCGGGGGTGGCGGGGAGCGGGTTTAGGGGGGCGGGTCGGCGGAGCGGGCCGGGGCGCGTGACTCCTCCCTCCGCCCAGCGCGCGCGCGCGGGCGCTCGAGCGGCGGCCGTTGAACGGGCGAGGCGCGCGCCCGTGAGAGCCCAACGGCCCCGCCCCGGCGGCAGGTGCGCGATGGCCAGGCTGCGGGGACGCCCCGCCCGCTACGGTCTGCCCGGGGGGGGCTTCCCAAAGTGATTGAGGTGGAGTAGCGGGTACACGTGACTTCCCTCCGCCCTTACAGCTGTAGAGTTAAAAGATTGTTGATTCCTTCTCCCGACAAATAACGCGATTTCCTCATCTGGGGGAAAATTATTATTTTCCCAATAGCTGGTCGAGCCAAACGACGCTGAAGTGTTAGTTTCCATCTGATCGTGGTTCCATCGACTCCACGTGCAGCACCTGAGCCAGGTGTGCTGCACTCCTGCCTGTGCAGGTGTGAATGGCTGCACGTTCCAGAGACAGTGCTGAGAATCTCCTCCTTTTCCTAAGCAAAGCTGTTGCAAGACAGCATACATCAGAACCAGTTACCCCTCTGCACTGCTCTGCGATGCACCATCACTGCACGATCACATTATGATCACTGAGGCTGCTCCCTCCTGTCGCACCTCTGACTGACTGGGTGCACATGGCAGATGGCGTCTGAGAGTCAATCCGGTTTTGTAGAGAATAAAGACACCGGAATTCTCACTTTTTAGTGCCTTTTGTTTCCCACTGTAACATTTTGTAACCATAGTGTCTTATTTCCTACAGTTTTAGGGGCGTAAAACGGTAATCATGTTCACAAGCATGCTAGGCATCTTCAGACGAATGTGACATCTTCACATTCATAATTATCTCCCACAAATGCTTGAAGTAAACATAATGCTAAAAGGGATGAGATGAATTTAGAAGGGGTTAACCTTGTGGTACTGTACATAGCTCTTTTTGAGGGGAGCAGGTTGCTGACTGGTGGGAATTGGACCGTGGAGGTTCTTTGCTGTGGCTCACATCCTCCCCTCACGCCTTCCTGCCTCCAGCTCCTGCCCCGCTGGTTGCTCCTTCCTCTGACAGAATCACAAGGATCATGGAGCCCAACCCACGGGACCACACAAAATTCAAACCTTATTCCTGAGAGCGTTGTCCCACCTGTCTCAGGTCCTTCGTCTCCCTCATCGCTGCTTCCGACCTTCATCACCTCCTGCACTCGGAGCAGCCTCCGAGGATCTGCAGATGCTGTTCTTCCCCAGATGCCTTCTGTGCTCTGCTTCTAACCCTGTAGAACTCCCCTACAAAAGAAGCAACAAAAGTTGCAGTCTTTCTGCTCCCCATCACGCAGCATTCAACATGGGGTGCTTGGAATAAGAAGGAAGATCTTTGAGTAGCTCCTGTGATAAACAGGGCAAACAGAAGGGCTGGACTGTGTTGTGGATAAAAACGAGAGGAAGCAGCACATATGCAAAACTCCTCTGCTACACAGGAAAGCTGCTTGTACAGTGCTGTTACTGTTTGGAGCTGTTAGGGAACGGAACATGTTCATATATGAAAGCAGCTTTCATGTATAAACTGTCCAAACAGGGAAATTTTCACTAAGACCATCAGAAGGAGCATCTTTGGTATCGATTTATTTGTTCTCCTAAATGTTAATTTGCTGTTCAAACCATGGAAACATTAATCTCCTCCAGCCTAACCACCTTCAGAGATGTTTTGTCATATGGGAAATTGAATGCATTTTCTCAATTTTGTTCCTCACCAAAGCTAGAAAAAGCAACTTGGGAGCCAAAAAGCAAAGTCAGACTGAGCAAAATGGTGATCTCAGCAAACACGTGTCCCAAAGGACAGGCGTTTGTCCAGACTAAAGCAACCGTAAAAAGGATTTTAAAAGAAAATGCCAGCAAAGCTTACGAGCAAATACAGTCCTCCGTACCAGCACTGACATTTACCTCAAATTACCCTAAAATTTCCTATTCTTTCCTAGAAAGCATTCCAGCCCTAAAGTTTTCTGCACAATTTGTCTTGTTCACTATATTTCTAACAGCATTACTGTGTTCAGCACAAGAACCAAGACTCTTGTGGGACTGAGTATGTAAGAATTGAGTTGTTCTTCTCACCTTTATTTATTTTTTCTTCCCTTTTTCCTCCCCTTTTGGTATCCCAGGACAAAGGAACTACCAGTTACAGATGTCAGAACATCAGCAAAATATCCCAGCCACACACCTGTAGAAAATGTGGGATCAGTTTGCAAGATGTAAAATAGTACTGTAAAAATGTTTGAGATCCTCACGAGTTGTCACATTTATGTGGCTTGTGTTTGCAATTAACATCCTGGAATGCTCTATAAGGATACGTTGAAAATCTAGACATCAGACACTATTGCCCACTACCATACCAGTCTTATTTTTTACTTGTTACTAAGAGGGAAAAATCCTGAACAAAGTACCAAATCTATTTTGGTTTTGGTACAATTGCAGCAGTGCAAGCTGTAGCTTCACCCATTCCCCTCATAAGAGAATGCAGCCAATCAGTTCTAAATGTGTCAGAGACTCTCTACAAAATCCAGGGGCAACTCTTAGCTGAAGGTACTTTCATGTGCTGCTATTCATCTGCCAGCTGTACAGAAGTGCAAAAATTTGCAAAAAAGTGTGATATTCACAGCTCAAAGGGTGACTTTCAGTAAATCAATAGGGCATACAAATGATTTGCAGCTTGCCACTATTTTCCTGTCAAAGGGAAGAACATCACCTGTTGTGACAACATATTTGCCAACAGCAGGTTTACCCGCTAACCGATGTACATATACAAGTTTTATCCTGAAAACCCTAAAGCTTTCAACAAACTGCCTACACAGAAGCTCCCCCACTGCACTGACATGAAGCCACTTTGGTGATTAATATTAAAAGCTGCTGGAAACTCTAGCATGAGCAAAAATCCATTAAAAGTCATGAAGGTCTCAGATACTGTGAAAACAAGGACAGTAATACATTATTATCTAAGTATACATATGTGATATCACAGAATCACAGAATCACCCGGGTTGGAAGGGACCCCAAGGATCATGTAGTTCCAACCCCCCTGCCTAGCAGGGCCACCAAACATACACATTCAGATCAGGTTGCCCAGGACCCCGTCCAACCTGGCCTTAAACACGTCCAAGGACGGGGCATCCACAACCTCCCTGGGCAGCCCATTCCAGGGCCTAACCACTCTCCTAGTAAAGAACTTCCCCCTAACATCCAACCTAAATCTTCCCTCCTTCAACTTAAAACCATTTCCCCTAGTCCTGCTATTGTCAGCCCTTTTGACGAGTTTACTCCCCTCCTGGGTGTAGGTTCCCTTCAGGTATTGATAGGCTGCCATGAGGTCACCCCGCAGCCTTCTCTTCTCCAGGCTGAACAAGCCCAACTCCCTCAGCCTGTCCTCATAGGGGAGGTGCTCCAGCCCCCTGATCATCTTAGTTGCCCTCCTCTGGACCCTTTCCAAAATCTCAATGTCTTTCTTGTACTGAGGGCTCCACACCTGGACACAGTACTCCAGATGGGGCCTCACAAGAGCCGAGTAGAGAGGGACAATCACCTCCCTGTCCCTGCTGACCACCCCTCTCCTGATGGAGCCCAGGATCCCATTTGCCTTTCGAGCTGCCAGAGCGCACTGCTGGCTCATATTCAGTCTCTCGTCCATCAGGACCCCCAGGTCCTTCTCTGCCGAGCTGCTCTCAAGGACCGCTCCTCCCAGCCTGTACAGGTGCCTGGGGTTCTTCCGGCCCAAATGCAAAACCTTGCACTTTGCCGTGTTGAACCTCATCAGGTTCACCCGAGCCCAGCCCTCCAGCCTGTCGAGGTCCCTCTGAATGGCATCCCTTCCTTCCACCGTATCAACCGCACCACTCAGCTTGGTGTCGTCAGCAAACTTGCTGAGGGTGCACTCAATTCCCTCATCGATGTCATTAATAAAGATGTTAAAGAGCACCGGTCCCAAGACAGACCCTTGGGGGACACCACTTGTTACCGGCCTCCACCTGGACATAGAGCCATTGACCACCACCCTCTGTCTGCGGCCTTTATGATACGATATAGTGATATATATGATATATATATGATATGATATAGTTTTATAGATGTGGTATAGTGACACAATCTTACATCTTAGTACTGTCATTTACTTAAATCTTTGTGAGCTACACAAAAATATTTGATCTTTCTAAGTAGAATTCTGCAACTATTTTTCTCACAACCAGCTTGTTTTTATTTTACAGGGAGATTACCCTGGAATTTTGAGTTATCTGACCCTCGTTATAAATTGATTCTTTGCACATTTAAGGCATGATCAACAACAAACCTATCCAGATTTTCTCTACTGCCTTAGCCATACCCATCACAGTATTAGAAAATATATGTTTAAAGAGCCTATGCTTAATGAAAATATAGAGTGTATGAATGAAAAGTCTAACTAAAGGGTTAAAAAACACAGACTATGAGTAACCACAGAGGTAGCAGACCTGGATTAATAATCTGCTCATCAAAATGCCAGGCAGATATCCTACCCATAACTGTCATGATGTGTACAAAATGGGGTCACAGTTAAATAAACAGCAGAAGAAATCTTCAAACAGCTGGACATACATTTTTCACTGGGACATTGCCATTTCAACCAGATCTGTAGCTACTTTGCAAATATATGATTTCACTGAAATCCTTGTGGGAGGGACAACGTTGAGAGCATATGCAAGGTATTTCATTTCAGAAAAAAAGCTTGTTTTTCCAAGTCTTTTTACTTATTATATTTTAAGATAACATTGAAATTTAAATGTACCATCTTAATGTTATCAAAATAAACTCTTTCTGTTAGAAAACTCAACCTCTTACTGAAATTTTCCTTAATGGGGTGTTCTAAGATTGTATTTATATGCACATGTGTGCATACGCTTGTGTGTGTGTTCCTTTTGTCTGGTTGTCTTCCAGTATGGAATAAAAACAGATTTTGAAAGAACTGATGAAAACTTCTGTTTCTTGGGGTTTTTGAATTGTTTATTTCATTGGTTGTTTTTTAAAACCAGGGATCTTACAAAAGTTCCAGTGAGAAGTAGAATGACGTGCAGTTTTAGGGCATTTTACCCTTGCAGTTTAAAGGTGTGTAAAAATATCTGGTGCAGCAACATCAAAACAGACAATCCCAAAAGCTCTAAATCAGAACACTGAAGTTAAAAGCTGACCTCTGAGGTATCTTCAACTGTTAGCTTTCAAAGCTATGTTTGCTCCAACAGCTGAAAAGATGGCTAAGGTTTATAATACAGTGCTGTTCCCTTAATTGATTTGGGATATCAGTTTGCATCTCTCCATAAGAATTTTGGCAGCGATTTTGTGAACAGTGCCAATCAAATTAACAACTTACGTCTGTTCAGATTAGTTTTTCACACAAAGTGCTCATTACTAGAACATTAAATACCTGACCTTTTAATATTAAGGTTTGCACAATCAGGTTGTTGGCACTAAGCAAACAATCTGCGACTCTCAGCCTTAGCTTCTCACTGTTTTTTAGAGGAAGATTAGGAAAGACTCTGTCAGGAACTGCCTCACTATATCTGTAAGAGTAATAAACCACATACCCTCAAGTCTGCTGTTGTTGGATGAGGATCATAAACCTGACTCTTGAAGCAAATGATCTGGCCAAATACCACTCAGCATATGACTTCATGTTCATGAATAAATGATTGAGAAGTTCAAAAAGAATGTTTCAATGTTTCAAGCAGTACCTTCCTTCTGTCAAATACAAGGCTCCATGAGGTCAGATTTCCAACTTAAATACTGTTGGAAAGAGACCAGTAAGCTATGGCAAAGTGCAAAGATTTTGTTCGGTTTCACATTGCTGATCTATGGGTATTGCATCTGTTACAGAAATAAAAACTGAAAATGTAAATTAAAAAATGGATTTTGATGCCTATTATTTTTGCTGTCATTCAATTAGGCATGTGTCACGTGCAAACTTCAGGGCCAGATAAGTTTGACAATGATTTTTAATGGTACAACTCACTAAGAGCTCAACCAGCACAGGTTACTTGAGGCAAACAGAATTCTGCTGTGTTGCCCTGAACTGTTCTGAAACAAAAGGGTAATGAAGACACAGTTGGTACCATTAAGAAAAGAAATGCAAGGAAATTTCAAAGAAAATGTGCCTATTAGCAAACTGCTGTGTCTTGCAAACAACAGAAAATATAAACTAAAACTCTGTGCAAAATTCCAGTGCTAGAAATAATCCAAAATCCATGTGGACATACCTGTTTTTTGACGAGAAACAGAATGAAAGAAGGAGGATTCCTGCAGAGAAAGACCTTGACAAGTTACCTCTCTCCCTCCTTAGAGGAATATCCTTAGTCCACCCCCATCACACCCTCAGAGACAGCAGCACATGCTGCAATTATTCCAGGGCTCTGCGTGTGCTGTTTGGACAGTCATGAAGCTGCCAAACAAAAAGTATAAATGATGAAATGTCACAACAGATTGATTCTCTTGGCCTTTTCTTCAATGGGGGCACTAACTTCATTTTCTCTTTCCTCCGCATGGAAGTTCATTTCCATGAAACTAGAAGGAACCTAATTATCGCTGGGATCTTGATGAACCAGATCAACTGTTTGAAAGCTGAGGCTCCCCTCAGCTTTGACAGGCAGAAGCATTTGGCAAAGCAAACACATTCACATAAGCTTCATTTGCTTGGGAAATCAGGCTAATAATTTCAAATACTAGCAAACATCCAACACAACTTCAGCAAAATAGGAAAAATGAGCCATTCAGCTACAACAGCAAAATAATATGTACAATTTAACATATATTTGACATGAGCAGCAACAAAAAACTCCTGCTTTTTCAAAGACAGATAACACTTAGGAATCTCTCAGCACGTAATTGGAAGGAAATTGCAGTACTTTCTTATAGAACAGTTCTGTGGACTTCTAATAAGAAAAATTGTGGCATACAATAGCAATGTGAAAAGAGGCAGAAGCACAGTATGGATAAACAACTGTCTAGAAAATTACATCTTTTTTTATGGAATAAATCTTCATCAATAAGCCATCAAAAGTAATTCCATAAAAGAAAACAAAATAATTTACCTTTATTCATACTTAAAATATAAAAAGAAAATGGGAAGATATGATCCAGCTCTCGCGGATGGCTATTTCTCTTTAAAAAGATGATCCTAGATGCTAACAGTGTACCGCACTGGCTCCTGGCAGCATAATAACTGTGCTCTCAGGACCTGATTCCATTGTAGCAGAAGCAGCTACGAATGGATTTTGTGAAGACCATGCTGTACCAAGCCTTGACAACATAACACACACAGTGGCAGAGTTAAAGATGTCTCCGTAACGATAGCTAAAATATCACTTTGAATGGTATGCAGGATGAGGGTGATGTTCAAGCTAGCTGTTCACCAGCTGCACTGAGAATATGCTGATAGAAGAGATTCGTCTGTGGTCACCAAGGCAGCTTGTACAAGCAGTGCATTCACAGGCTGCTGTGGCAGCATGAAGCTAACAGTCCTCCCAAGCAAAGGTATTGATAACAGCATGACAACACTCTTAATGGTGTCAGCTGCTCCCAAAACCACACAACCTCTGTTTCATTGACTAGCCCTGGCCAAAGCTGCCCACGGCTGCTGCTGTTAGCTAACCTTGGCCAAGTCCCCTTCTGGATTGCAGGGGCTGCTTTTGCGTAGCTGATCTGCACGTGGCAGAGGAGAATCCGGTCTCAGTAGAGAAGGATGATGGTATCTACCCACAAAAGAAAGCGCCTGACAAACGCTGTCCCCTTAGCAACCAGTAATGCTGTAGCTGCAGCCAGACCTCTTAGGGTCTGCTCTCTGCAAAGAACTCGCATCCTCAACAAGTTTAATTTTTGCCTAATTGCAGTGACTTGCTGTGTGCATCCTCCCATGCAGCTGAGAGCTCGAGCCCAGCAAATTTTGCATCCGGCTAAATGTTTCTTCTACTGATAAAAGCTTAAATGTGCCTTTTAATTATTCTCAATATACCTAAGATACATAGCAGCATGTGATCTACTCTGATTTCTGGACTTAGCAGAGCTGTTCTTAATTCTGTTTCTGAACATATGTTCTGTTCTTACTTTTAAAATAACTAGCAGAATATGTCATTCATTCTGATGGCACCGCAAGTATTCTATTGATATATTAATGACTCTACTGAATTTAAAGAATTTTTTTTTCTAAAAATATATGCAACCTGCAAAATTGTTAAAAGTCACTGTTAAATGTGAAACCTATTTAAATATATTTCATGATTAATCTCTCCGTTGCCTTATTATTAAAGGAGGGTTTTTTCCATAGGGGGAAAAAAAAAGTTCAACACCATGTTATATATAAACTAGAACTACAGTCCCAGTTATTTAAAAAAACACTTCTTTATAAAACCGCAGTAAGATTAAGAATTCTGCAGAAGGGCTGCAGAACTGAAGTTGCAGCATTATTGGCATGAAGTGTCCAGGCTTTATTTACACCTCTTACAGTAATTTAAAAAACGTTGCAAAAGCAGTTCATCAAAATCATCTTGAATTTCCTAGATTTAGCATATGATTGTTGCCCAGCTTCCAGTCTGGGTACTATTTATCAGGAGCTACAACAAGGATTTCTGAAATGCACACACTCATCAACAGCGAACTTCACAATGAAAAAAAGATAGTTTTGTTTTGAAAAAGATCAGTAACAAATTAATCCAAGTTTAATTTGAAGTACATAAAAGAGGTTATCCAAAAGCCAATCAACTAACTTGCTCTCTCTCCCTTCCTCAAGAGCCATCTTCTTCCACAAGAAGAAACTGGTGCAGCCCTGGAGCAGTAGAGAAATAAATGCGATCTCCAAGGATATTGGCACAACTGCCAGCCTGTGGTAGGACTAAAGTAGTATTAGTTTGGTATGGGCAAAGCTAAGGCGAGTTTTGGAAGGTACGAAAACAAATGACGGGGCAGAAATGCATTAGCCAAATAGCTTTAAAACCATTATTTCTGCCTGATGTGAGCTTGACTCTGGCACAAGTTTGCATTAGCCATCTAAATGTTTTTCACAAAAAGATGTATCTTAACTTCTCTGTTGTCCAGAAAGCTTTAGGTAATTGTATCAAAGTGGAACAGTATTCATTCTTGGATTTATTAAACGCCCGTCTGGAGCTCACATTGTTTCTCAGACAGGCAAATAAACAAGAGCCTTTAAGGAAAATTCAAAAGAAATGGGGAAAATATTCACAAATCAACTACAAAATGTTTTAAAATGATATAAATGCAAGTTACCATGCCATATTATTATTACAATGCTGATAAAGCTGTGAGGCAACAGCTGTCTATAATGACTCTTCCTAACTTTATGCTTTCCTTGTCCTCCAGTTTCATTCCCTCCAGCTACATGCTACTCCCTATATCTGGGACCTCTTCTTTGCCAGCCTCAATCTACTCAATTGCTCTGTCTTGGCAGTACTTGTTGGCTCCCAAAATTGCTTCAGGTCCAAGTAAAAAAATCTATATTGCTCACCACCATTTACTTTGCCAGCTCTCACAAAGCCATTGGTCCCTGTTGCTGGTCATCATCTATGAGTTTCACTCTCTCTTGTACCTACACTGCCCTTGGGAGGTCATTCTTTGGCTGTGCATTTCATTTGAACCCGCTCCCAAGCCTCAACTTTGACATTCTTCCAATTGTAGATTGTTTAACTTTCCAAAGGAGAAAGTCCTGAAATTACATCACTGTAGTTTAAGATGGAGTCCAGCCCTTCCTCTTTAAATTATTTAATGAGACATTTACCTGATTAATCATTTGTTGCATAACAATATTTGGTCAAAGAAATCAAGACCCTATACGTAAGACCCAATACATAAAATCTCATTAAGAATGAAGTTTTTTCACCACTGCTAAATTTTATTAAATTTTTATTATTGTGTGATTGTTTTATTTTTATCTCAAAGTCTGCGCTTGCTGTCATTAAAATGGCAAATGACTAGCCAGGCTATTCAGAGTTACATTGTGTATTCTAAATGATAAGCAAGAAGAGTTGTTTTTGTCAAAATTTCTATACATTTTACATTGGTTGCAAAAGAGTATAAATGATGATCGTCATTAAAAATGTATTTAACTATCCAGGCTTTGTGTCTGGGAATATTTTGTTCTATGGATGTTCCCACTCTGTGCAGGGCCCTGAGTTCTACTTTGACCTTATGCAGGTCCTCTACAGTCCAAAGATCACTACTGCATTCACATTTTTTCCTGCTCAGAATGTCTGAAAGTTCCTATAGAACTACATGCAGTCCAACCAAGTATATATTCACGGCCTTTTCATATGCAGGTGTGTGTTGCATGTTAGGCATGTTTTAACTGTAGAGAGGAATTAAGGGTGAAAAGTCCACTGGGAATGCATTCAAAAACTATGTAGAGCGAAGAGACATAATACGGGGCTTTCTGTGGCACCTAGTAGCAAACTTTTGGTGTGACAAATGGCTTACGATCTTTTTATGAGATTAAGGAGCTGTCTTCTCTGAAGCAGGGATCTGTATCTTTTAAATGAACTAAATGAGTAGTCTAGATGTACTATGGTCACTTTCTCCAGTCACGAAAATCCAATGAAGTCAATTTTTCTCACAGTGACTAAGTGCAGAGCATACCTCTAGGATGTAAACCTACAGATTACAACTTGTCCTTCAGAATACGGGTAATGGGATGATACTGATACACGCAAGTCATAATGTGGAAAAAGACATAAAACAATTTGACTTTCCTCTGTGGAAAAGTTCTTCCCATAAGACATGAGGAAAGTTATTATCAAACAGGTCACATCTTCAGCAGTATTTCTATGGTGGCTGAGTTCTGTTGTTTTTATTTTGTTTTTTACCGCAGATACATTGACACCAATCTTATGCTCTGCATTTGGTAAAATGGTTTGCAATGGAAGCAGGTATTTACTTACTTAACTATTTAAATAAGTTAATAAGATTCACAATTAATGAAGTGTGAATTACCATACTAACTGAATTAATGAACTTCTATGAATTCAAAAACTTACGTTAAATGAATTAATATACAAATTCTAAAAGGAGATAACATGTGGAGCTTGATGTTGCATGGAAACCATCTGCCAATCAAGTATATATTACCACTGCTATCAGAAACAGACAAACAGAAATCCATTTGTGTATTCAGGCTAGCAGACCAGTGCCTTCATTTAATACATCTGAATGAATAGTGCTTCTGGATATCTGCCTAGGCACAACCAGAGTACAATTCTCTTACTTAAGTCAAATCCATGTAAGTCTAGACATCTAAAACGATAACATGGATAACAGAGGTTAGAACTTATATTCCGGCAATGTGATGGGGTTTAGAGTACAGAATGGTCTTACTTCATGAAAATAAATAGTTTGTAACTAGTAAGCATGATAAAAACATGCTTTAGATGATTCACAAACCAATCACTCACATATGCTGTCAATCAGCACACTATCAACAACTACTAATGTTGAGTTTCTCTTCACTAATCTACTGGATCTCTCTATTTAATATTCAGACTAATTAGATTCTGTTGCAGTTATTTGGTAAAGTACTTAGGAAAAGGGTAATATATTTCTTGGTTTTATGCATTATTTTCTGTAGCATCCAGGAAGAGGGAGGACAGTCCACGCAGAGTTTTTGGGTAGAAAAAACTAAACCTAATGAATGCAATGTTTTTCCAAATTCTTCCTCAGTTTAAAACATGCCCACTAAGATTACTGGTGAGCAGCTTTTTGAAATTACCATTTTATTAGAGTACCAATACTACTGTTCACTGAAATTAATGCTGTTAAACCAAGAAATAATGACACAACTAGTTGTTTTTGCAGTAGTCACATAATAAAGGACAACTGATCATACCAAAATCACGACATACTCTCCTGCCATTCATAAGAGAGGAACACACTGTACTGTTGCAAAAATAACAGTGTGCTTGGATGTGAGCCAGAGTCGGTGAGAAATACATTTATGATTATAGCTAGCAACTTAATTTACAAGAATCTGACTTAAAAGAAACAAAAAAAAAACCCTCACACCACTTTGAGAAAAGTGCATCCAGATAAACAAGAACATTTGATCTACTGCACTGAACACAAGTCTGAAGTTGTAAGACTTGGTTTGCCAGCTGCTGCCACTGTACTTCCTGTATAATAAGCAAGCCATTGGGTGGTTATTTAGCACTGGGCAAGCCGTATATCAGTTGCATTGATTTGGTAATTATTTGGTAATTAAAAAAAAAAAATTTTGGACACACCTTAGATCTCTAGGCTTCAAGTGTGATCAATGGCTAAAGTGCGTTGCTCATACAGAAAAAGCTTCCATTGTTTTAAGAAGGACAGGTTTACAATTTCAAGAGTTGAGACTTTTGAAATGAACTTTAAACTTTACCTTGTTCAAAAGTATTTATACAAGGGAATTTTTGACAGAATCATGTGCCCGCATGTTATGATTAAGGTCAAAGAAAGTAGAGATAATCCAGCTTTATGCAAAATGACACCCATGCTGAACAGGTCCCACCCATCAGTTGTGCCACAGAATAAAATGTTTCTCTAAAAGCCTGCTTTTGCTTGAAGTCAGCATATTCCAATGGTATCAGACCAGTCAAATCAGCAAAATGAATATCATTTTCTTTCAGAGTTAGTGATTAGGCATTTATATTTAAGGATAACATAGTGCTCTGTGACCTAAATGAGATAGCAATATGTGATTGAACAGAAGGAATGCAATTACAAGCTGATGTTCAGTAGGCATAGTCCTGAGTAACTCCAGTGATAAATGATATCTAATGATAGACGAAAAAAAAATGCACTGAGGAATAGCATCAAAGTTCAATGCCAATCCTTTAAAAGCTCCTGCTTTGGAAAAGAAAATAAGCAAACTTTGCTTCCTGAGAATGACCATATATCCTTCTTAGTAATAACTCTAATTAGGTGATCCTCATTATTTTCCTCATGCTACTTTGTTTTCAATTGCTTATGGAGTTGCCAAATTCAAAACACTTGATGAATACTCTCCATCTTTAGTCCCAAATTTCACAGTAATATTTGGGAAAGTTCAGACAAACTTTTTGCTGCTGGTCAGTATGCTTAGGGCCAAAGATAGCATCAGTAACATAAACCTATTCATGTTCATCTTCCAACATCTTTTGACTTCCCTAATTGAACATAGGACTTGGCACAAGTCAAAGTCTAAATCCAACATACCTTACGTGGTCTCTTGTGGAAGCCACAGAACCATTTCCACAGATGCAGCAGAATCTGCAGGAAATTTGCTCTGAAAACTTCAGAGAAATGCATAAAATGAAATGTGAATGAAATGCGCCTAAATGATCCTGAAGTAACCAAAGACACCAGAACACATGGGAAACTGATCTTTGTTTTCCTGTTACATGCTTGTTTTCATCGGAGCCTTCTCTGATTCAGAGCACAAACAGAACAGAGCTCTTGAAACAAAAACAATCTTAAAGCAAGTCTTTTCTATAAATCTCATATACTTTATTTTAGAAACCAAGACATGCACAGCAACAAATGAGTTGCAAAGAGAAAGAATCGTTTTCTCAATAAAGAACTGGGCAGGCACTGGAGAAATAAGATTTATTGCCAGTTCTAACACATGCTGCTGATACTATGCTAGACACAGCAACATTTTTAGAGATATTCCTCATACAGCTGATAGAGGGAAAAAAAAATAAAGCTCATGGCTTGTTTTCAAATTGTTTGTCAAAACAATTTTTCAGGGGTTATCTTTCTAAATTTCAAAATAATTTTTCAAACATCAATGGAAAAGATTTTTTTTTTTTATGGTTTGGATTGGAAAGAGACAAGAAGAGAAAGGAAAACAAGCTTTACTTTCATATGTGCATAAATTAAGTTTGAAAAGCAAAAAATTCAAAGGATCTGACTTCCAGGCTTCCAAAAGCATTATCCCATATGGCTTACATTTTGCTCAAGGAAATAGACTCTTCTAGCAGGGGACAGCGAGAGAAAAGCACTCAGGCGGCGTGTTCAGCAGAGTCTAAGCAGCTCTGACCTGCAAAGCTGCGTTCCCACGCTGATGCATGGTGACAGTACAAAAGCGTGCGTAGGAAGCGAGGGTGGGTGTGTGGCTTCTGAATGCATGCCAGTGCCATTCCTCTGGCGAAGTCCCCTCTCGGGGAAGCGGAGCTGCTGCAGAGGCTCCCGCGTGCTGAAAGCTGCAGCTGTGTGCACAAAGTACTCATGCTCATTCTGCACAACCTGGGGAAAGATTCGGGGGCGGCTGTATCACCAGCACAATGCCTCTGCTGAACATTCCCCAAACAGAATCTATTAATGTGGAGAGAAATAATACATGCATTTTTTATGATAATATTTCAACATGCCCAGGTTTATTCACTGCCCTTTACAGCACTGCTGCCGTTGTAGCACAGAAAGTGCAAAGAGTGAGCTCTGGGGTGTCACCAAACACCATTTAAAAAGAGACAACTACACCAGCTGCAAGGAAATAATATATTTTTTCTTTTATCGTATTGCTTGCAGTTTCTGTTTTGACACCAGTAGCAAGAATAAGTACTGAGAAGGGAAATGTAATCCACATTCCGAGAAATGTGATTTTCAGAAGACGGATCAGATCATATTCTTAATACGTTGCAACAGTGCTCACTACCAAGGACTGCTTCATGTAAAAACAGCCATACATTAGACCCATCTCCTGAATTTTATCCTAGGATCAATATTTCAGCGAATCACTATCATTGATGTTTGGGGCTTTTTTTTTTTTTTTTTTTTTTTTCAAAAAATAAAAAACTTTTAAGTTATATTCATCTGATCCTCAGTTCTGCTGGAGGTGATTAATGCACATGAAAAGTCTGCCTGTCTTCAGATATTTCTTTTAAATAATCTGTTACATGGCTTTACAGAGTATATTTCACGGCCTGGCAAGCAGAGAGAAATTGCTGTTGTTGGACCCTTTTAGAGCTGGGGAAGGCAATGTTAAACAACTGCCAAACACATCCACTGCGAGTCTGTTTGCAAAAGAGTTACCTAATGCTAAATTGGATGTCAGGCTTTTTAAATAATATATATATGTGTTAAACATGGTGAACTTACAGAACCTGTGCCAAGATACATTATTTATCCAGTGCTCATTAAAAATTTTAGTCTTTAACAGAAGCAGGATGAAATCATTACTTTAATGCTATATAAAATTACAGAGAGTTTTAATTCTCTATTTTTCCATTGTATACTCCATTTTTCATCTTTGAACATAAATTAATTTGCAAAGGCAGAATGAATACATCTTTATATCTCTACCAACGCCCACGTTAGTTCACTGCTGCTAATAGAAAGACTATCACAAGTGCTGAGGGTTGTAGTAGAAGAATTAAAACCTCCCATGTCTCTGGGTGGCCTGTCACGGAAATCCATAGGAGGAGTTTTTTAAGAGATCTTGGGTGGAAAATTACAGCAACAACTATCAGCTTCCAATCTGTGTTCTCACAAATTGATGCAATGACACGTATTTGCATTTCTCTGATAGGGAATGATAGAGCACGTTAATAGCTATTAAGTAGTCTAACAATTATTTAAATTCAGGTTAACCCTAATTACATTTTCTATTAAATCCAGCAAGTGATTTCCCCACCTCCAGTGACAAGAGCCTCGTGGCGAGGCTTGCACACAGAAGTCCCTCCAATCTGCCTCCTATCAGGCCCCACTGGGGAAGCTCTGAGCACGCAATGGCTTCTGTGCTCCTGTTCCTTTCCCCAGCCCTAGGAAGCTGAGAGATCAGAAATGATCAGGACAGGAACTGTTCCACAGCAGCTGAGCTCCACTGATCCTCTTCAACCTGACAGCTTAACTGCAGCACCGGGCTCATTCACCAGATCCAACCCATGTGAATAGTGCAGGACCCAAATCTGCCATAAAAGTTGGACACAGGGGAAACAGTGGAGCTACAAGAGGACAGCAACGCTGGTTCACGCAGCTACCTTTGTGCAATCTCTGATTTGAACCTTCAGTAGAAGGCTACCGAGGCTGTGTCACGTCCCTATGTACAGCAGACTTCTGTAGAAGCATTCTCTCTTCTCCCCTAAATGCCACGAGGAATCCCACAGGCAAAAGGATCTCTTTTGCTGAGCACAGCTGATGAAGATTTGCTCTCCAGACTCTTTTGTGTATTTTTGTTCAGCAAAGAAATACAAGAGCTTAAGAAAAATAATCCCCTCTGCATAAAAAATAAATAAATAAAAAATTCAATATTCTAGAATGTCAGCCCTGCATCTTCTTTACCCTGTAATTCATTTATTACTAACAGATAGTTATTGAAACACGCATGTGATTCATCTCTATTAGTTAAGTGAGGGTTTTCTTCAGGAAGTCTTGACATGGTATAATCAGAAACGTGGCCATTGTTCACTCTCACTGTTAATTAATTTAATTTAGATTTAAATGTATGATTAATTTTAATACTGTGGAGCATTAATTATGTTTGTGTTCAAATGATCAGTATTAACCTAATTAGTGACCATAGAATTCCCAGGCATAGCAATTAAATCAGAATTAAGATTGCAAATATTTTCCTAATGGAAAATTTTGAGTAGAAAACTAGCATGCTCAAGGGCTACAGCCACAAAGAACACGTGGTTTTGTACAATGACTTGCATAATGAATTTGTGATTGTTGCATGAGATAATAGCATTTGTAACATGATGTTAGAAACAAAACCATACATAACAAGTAAGATACACAGTTACTTCAATCAAGGCATTTAAGCATCACCGAGTACACATAAACCCTTTTCAATAATGTACTTCTTCACTTCAAAGGCAGAACAGAAGCCTTGTCCCATTCCCAAGGCCACTGAAAACTGTTCTACGGATGGGACCAATCCCCTTGCCAGCCACTTATCCTTCATGTCCAGTTCCCTGCCAGTAGCCCCGTTTCCTGGGGTTCCTTCCTTCATGCTGGCATCTTCCCATCCACAGTTTGACACAGTGCAGCAAGCTGCATCACTCTATAGCAAGTAACTCAGAAATTTGCTGGTAGGTCCTGGAAAACACAGGCTAGAGATGCGGACTAGCTGAGTTGAATAGAGAATGCCACAGCTAAGTCACCACGCAACAACAACTGATTTTACAAATAGAACAACAACCTGCAAAAAGGGTTCTGCTCCAGGAGACACATGGCCTTCACAACCTAAGCACTGGTCTGTTCTGAAGAGCTTGCACACATGGCGCCCAAAGAAAACCTCCTAAATCCACTTTCTTTGTCAGAAAGCATTGCCTCTGCTGTTATTCTACACAGCTCTTCTTGCAATTAAATGACACTGAATCATTAGTGTTCCCACAGGATAACGCAGCTATTTGTACCTTAATCTGACCCTCCTTCCACTTACTCTGTTGTAAAAAGCTTTCTCTACATTACTCGTTACAAGCACTATCCCAGACCTAAGCCATTTAATTATAGAGGGAATGTATTGCTCAGTATGACCCCCACAGGCTACTTGACTGTTCCCAGGTACTGAGATGACTGCAACTGAAATATTTATTTAACACAAAAGCTTTATGTTTAGTTGGAAATTGATCTTCAGCTTAACTAGATAGTATGTGGTGCATCCATACATAGATCTCCTTTAAATCTTTTTGCATGCCAGGCATGCAGAAATAATACTTGGAGATGTAATTTTCAGATTTTGTGGGACTTCAAGGTGAACAGGAACAAGTACTATTGTCTTGTCACCCTCCACGTCTTGGTTAAACACTTTATCTCAGTTACCAGCTGTATGCAAACAGCGTCAGGTCAATGCAGCAGTTCTGCATGGCATCTTATCAACTACACATTGTTGCCAAACACACAGCAGTTCTTGAAATCTGAAGTATGAAACACAAAAACAGAGGATGTGTACCTCCAGAGCTACAGTGTGTAATATATACATAATATAAGGATTTTCACTCTGAAACTGTAGCTTTTTCACTTTCAATTTTCTCCTACAGTTTTTAATTAAGTTATATGATTAAAACAGAGACAATGGAGACAACACTGAAGAATTAGTGCAGATGAGTTACAAAGGAGTTGCTGCCTACAGTAAACTTCAGGTTTACCCTCACAAAGAATTTGTACAGATTTCCATTTTCCTATGTCTGCACCTCTACATGAGCTGTAATACATGTGCACCTGTGCCTGAGCTTGGGAGTCAGCACATGTCATGTCATGGTGTTGTCCAAGATGGCTATACAGATGGGTGCACTAATGGGAGGCTGTGTTCCAGCACATGCCAGGGGCTGCTCACCATTTGGTCTTTCACTCCACTACTTTCAACATCACGTGATAGGATATCACTGATGGTAACATTAATGCATAATAGAATTGTCCTAGGTAGGAAAGATCACTAGGAAATGCTTTACAGAGAGTCTCATGACAGTCATGTGGTATTGGGTTTTGGGAACTGATCTATTAAAAAAATCTGTTTCAGTTTTCAATATCCCAGCATATCCTGCAAGGCATACCAGTTTCAGAGTCTTGTACTGCATCAATATCAACATAAACAAAGCTTTGTGGTTTTGTTTTTTTCCTTCCCTCTCCCCCCAGTCATCTTTAGGATGAAAATCTGTTTTGGAAATCATACTATAGAATCATAGAATGACCTGCGTTGAAGAGCACCTCAATGGTCAAGTAGTTTCAACCCCCTGCTGTGTGCAGGGTCGCCAACCACCAGACCAGGCTGCCCAGAGCCACATCCAGCCTGGCTTTGAATGTCTCCAGGGATGGGGTATCCACAACCTCCTTGGGCAACCTGTTCACACAGAGGGCAGTGACACAGTGGAAAACTTCCTCCTAATATCCAAACTAAACTTCCCGTCTCTATTTAAAACCATTCCCCCTTGTCCTATCACTATCCACCCTTGTAAATAGGCATTCCCTTTCCTGTTTATGTGCTCCCTTCGAGTACTTGAAGGCCACAATGAGGTCTCCCTGGAGCTTCTCTCTTCCAAGCTAAACAAGCTCAGTTCCTGCAACCTTTCCTCATAGGAAAGGTGCTCCAGCCCTCTGATCATCAAAATCAATTTACTCTAACCAAATGCTGTTGTGTTTGCAGCCCTGGATTTTTGAAGATCAACAGTTAGGTCATGAATAGTTTTTAAAATTCATTATCACAATGAGAAATCCAAAGCCAACTTTTTGATTGATATTGATTAATGGAACAACTTTATAGCTATATATTTAATTTTGAGGCTAGCGACATAAAATGTTATAAGCACTACATATGCCTGAATTACAGTTTCATTTTAGGTAGCGTCAGTCCCTAAAACACTGCTCTGTCTCCTTCAATCACACTTTGCAAGTTCAAACATCAGTTTGGCTCCAGCACAGCACTCTTATCAAGCTCAAATGGGTGGGTCTAAAAAGACCTCCAAACTCCTATAGGCAAATAGTTTCATGCTTGCAAACACTGAATGTAAGGGTACATTTAAGTTATTAATATTAAACTCATAATTCTTGGATACCAATATTGCATATTGATTTTGATATTATTTATTAATATAAAGCACTTCTCACTGCTTTTCCCTCTATCATCAGAATTATAACATCTAGGGTTGAATGTTTTAAGTTTAACTTAGATGTCTGAGCACCACATGAATAATCAATCATGCAAAACAGGAAACGAAAGGGCTAAACGCATTATACAGCAATGCAAACACAGATGAAGCACAACTATGATGTGGGTGCCCGACCTACCATTTTCTGTTATGCTTTGTACTGCTTGCAGAGCAAATGAATGGAGATGTATTCAGGGACACAGTGCCCAACCCAAACCACATGCTTGTTTTGGTTTTCAAGACCATTTCCAGTGAGAGTAATCTAAGACACCTCTAAATTATTCACAGTGACCAGCCCTGCACATGACTGACAGACCATTGGTAAACAGCCTACCTTTGCAGGCTTCCCACAGCTATACAGGAAGGTCTCTGGGATGGGTCAGCAGGACCATCACATTCTTCTAGTCAGTTCACCAGGACCATCACGTTCTTCCAGTCAGTTGCACAGTGAATTCTGAGGAAACAGGTTTTCTTCCTGCATAATGAGAGTTATAAAAATAGTTACGCATTTCACACATCAAAGTACTGGGAAGTATCATATTTCTCAGTGGAAAAAAAATGACTACTTGCTTTTGTTCTTCCATCAAGAAAGAGCAGCTTTACAAATCCATTTCGCCATTATTTGGAACAAACCCAGACACATAATCGTATATATAAATTCACCTTTGAGTCAGCGTCTCGTGTTTCAGCACTTCTAGTCACAGCAACTTTCAGAACAGTACATTACCCATATGCTTCATATATATCACTTACCTTCTCAGTAAGTCATGAGATGAATGCTAAAATCCAGAATGCAATCTCAATCATTCCTTGGCTTTTTTAGCAAATCTTGTTGATAATGTTAGTCAAAAATGTATTTTAGTATGATAGCAAGAGTTATTTCATAATTAAAACAAAAAATTATTGAAATGAGGAAGATTATCAAGTGAGGACCACTTGCAGTATTCACATAGGAATCTCTAAACTAATGGTAGAAAACAAAATATACGCAAACATAATAAAGAATAAACTCTCTTTACTGAAAATTGTATGCAGTGAGAGAGAGAGAGGTATAAAAGCATCAGAGATTCAAAATGGTGCTTTTGTTTCAAGACATAGTGTGTGTTGGTTCTTTTGTTTATTGAGTATCATCATCATCATCATCATCCTGCCTCCACTCCCAGGAAATAGTTTCAGGATGAGGCCTCCAATAGAACAGATTTACTTAAGCACATTTGCTGAGCAGACAGAACAAAATGGAGGCTGCCCAGGACTGATAATGAATGCATAGCGTAATCGTTATCCTTGCGAGCTCGTTATTCAGTGTCATCCTTTGAACTTTTTTTCAGATTAATTCCTTCAGATTAAAAGAGAATAACTGACAAAGCTTACCGAACTTCCTGCAGCACACGATCGAGCTCCTTTACTTCCATAATGCTCAACTAACTAGCATTTTTGCCCTTCAAGGCCTGCTGCCTGCCACTTTAAGCATGTAGACTATGCCTGCATTACTGTGTGTCTCAAGCACGTCTCAAACCAAACAATGACATTCAACCCTAAGTCACCTTCATATCCCACTGATATGATGCCCCCGCTCATAAATATTACAGGAACAAAATTTAGGTCACAATGAAAAATATTAAATGAGACTGCAAAATGATTTGAATATCCATAGCCTGTACAGACCTTCAGAATCGCTGCTTAATGACTTAAGCATACTTTTCAAACTGCATTCTTATTCAAAAATCATCTGCTTCACACTCATAGCTTGTCTCTTTCATTATCTGCTTCAAAGCATCACATTATAAACCAGACCAGTTCTGTTAATGCTTTATTGACAGAAAATGCTTTATACTTGGTATTTCATGTCTTCCAGAGGTCAGGAAGGAAGGAGGATTTGCTGCATTTCCAAGGAATCCAGCCGATGACTGTTGTAAACATTAATAACTAGATGAAAAGTTATACCTGCCCTTGCTGAGGGTTCTTAATGTAATCGCCTTTCTTCCTTCCATTAGGTTAGAGAGAAAATTAATGCTATAACTCATCTGAATAGGAACCTCAGGAAAGCTGTCAATTTGCAGCTTGTGACTGAGCTCAGAGGATGCCAGTTTTGAATTGGTTGCGCTCTTCCAGCCCAGACTCTTTTGACTTTGAGATTTTGCATGAAGCGAAGCTGCTTTTCCAAGGTGCATTTTATAGATTAAACAGGGAAGTGAATCTGAAGTGTGTGATCTAAGTCAGCATAGCTCACATTTTTAAATATAACTGTCTGCCTCGGTTGTCCAAGAGGAGTTTGTTCATCATGTCATTCCTTTGGCAATGATTCTTATTTCCTATCCTGCTTCTATTGATAAGGAACTTAAAAACCAGAACAGCAGTAAATTGTATAAATAAACTAGAATTGTTCATTTCACCTGTATAATACTTTGTGGGATAAACACGAGTATAAGAAAATAATTTCTCCCAGCATTTAACCACTTAGAAGCAGTGCTCTTTTAGTACAAGAGGCAAGTATCATATGAGTGGTTTAAGACCAGAAACAAAGATCAGTTTCCCCGTAAAGGTTCACTCAGAACTCAAGAAGACAGAGATGCCTTCAGGAGGAGCACCTAATCCTCACACCACACACCTGAGCAGCAAAAGCCTTCTACAGACTTTAGGAGGAGGCAAACCAGTCAGGAGCTGAGCTGCCAGCTGCGTAGCAGAGCACCTGCCAAGCAGCTGTTCCCTCTTTCCCAACACTATTTGTAAGCAGGCGATTTCATCTTATGTTATTTTTGGTTAACACTCTAATTCCACAAAATATATATACTTAGTTCTTATTTACAGAAACAAATCTTCAGTATAGGACTTTTATGTTAAATTCTCTGAAATAGATTTAATAAATTTACCAGATTGTTTTAATACCACTTTGGAAAGTTTGCTATCTCAAACAGCCAAGAAACATTAAGAAGTTTGGTTTCCAAATGCAATCTCTAAAGGGGACCTGCTGCCTTAACCATTTCTTGCATGGTTAGATTCTGCTGCCAGCTCCAGATGTTTTGAATCACTTTGACAGAGAAACTCTTTGTTTTGTTCTTAATCTCAGGTAGATATTGGAGATAGATATTCGCAGCATCAATGATGATGATCTAAACTGCCTCCTCTGATCAGGTTTATCTCATGCCCCATCTCAAATGTGAATTTTTTATCACCACTCCCAGAACGGACACCAACAAGGGAAGCAATAATTTCATAGCGTAACAAGGAATTGTGATTTGTGATGTTTGTGGGACTCCTCCTGGACACCACAGGATATTATAGAGCTTCAGTACTGGGCAACAGAACTTTGGAAGAGCACTCCAGAGACAGCACTAACATTTTAGGCTGTAGTAGACCAAGTCTTTCATTTTTCTGCATAGTGGAAATAATGTACAGCAACTTCCCCCCTATCCAATGGCCAGTGGTTACAAAACAACCAAATATGTTAGTTTTCTTTTAGTTAGCACTAACATCTTACAATAGCTCATTAGTGGTACCTCTTTCATTTTATTCACAGAAAAACTCCAAAAAAACCCAAAACAAAACAGATTTTGGAGAAGAGGATGAGTAATTTAGTGGGTTGTATTCAGTCAGTGAATAAAGATATCCTTGCTAAGAGAAACATGTTTTCTCTGTTTATTCTTCAGTTGATGATTGAAAACTGCTTTTAAATATTGTTATTGTACAAGTACAAGCAGGGAGACAGGAAGGGGTAGAGCTGATATAGTTAATTAGACTTGTGGACATGCAAGCAAGCCATGAAGTGAGAGCTATTCAGGCACACTAATGTTCTGTCCTCCCTCCAGTCCTCACTGCCCACTTAGGTCTAAATGCTGGTCTATACTACGCATTAACCTGTTTGTTTGCAGTGTTTGACTAGATACCATGCTGTGTATGACAGGTTGCCTGGCAACTTAAATTCATTTAACAAAATTGGATTTCCTTTATATTATTATTTATTCCATAACACACAGGGCCAAGTAAGAATTCTTGTATTTTGCTACCAAGAAGGCATGTCATTTGGTAAAACTTTCAGTTGGAACAAACATAACAGCAACTCAAAAAAGGAAAGGAGGGAGGAAGTCACATTAATAGACCAACATTTTGACCCAGCTTTAAGTTACAGCTAAGCGATCAAATGTCACGGTATGCTGATTATTTAATCAGCCCACATCTTCTCTGCTGTTCATGTATTATTCTATCAGTTGAACACCATCTGCCCTGACAGAAAAATGCTCCTACAGTGTACAGAATATTTAGCTAGCATGTAACTACCACTGCAGTTGTGAACATAGGAAAGCCCGATGAGCTTGGGGACACTCAGAGCAGCTGTAAGGTCAAGAGATAACTCCCATCTCAAGCAGGAGAAAACAGCTTTGTGAATGACAGTCTGGCAATGTACTCAAGAGAAAGAAATTCAGAAATTTTGTTTAAGAAGTGCAGGACATTAGTGGGTTTTATCATGAATAGATGAAAAGAAGTGTAAAGGCTCACTAAGTGTAATAAACAGCATAGAGCTCACACTGAAGGGAGATAATGTTATTTGACTTTTTTTTTTTCTTTTTTTTTTTTTTTTCTCCCCCTCCACTATTACAATACACAGAAAATTGTGAAGCTTCATCCTAAATTGCTGAAGTTAGATATGAAACACAGTTGGCCTCTTCATCATTTTCCAACCAAATATTGCCTGTTACGGAATCCTGGCCAGAACTCCAAATAAGTAGGTAGAAACATTGCATATGCTGTAAGAAGAAAACAAGCACTAAGGCAGCCAAAATTTCTTTAGGCATTGTTTAGGAACAATTTTTGGAAGAAAACATCTCTAGTTGATAGCTCAGTTACTAAACCTTGATCTGTTGCCTGGTGCTCTTTAGTCTTGCAGGCTGATACAGAGCACATAAACCCAAATCCAGATTGGCACCCTGAATGCTGCTAAAGAACTGTCAGTAAAGCATGGACAGGTCCACCCACCAGGATGAAAAACCACACCCTGGCAGCTCCGTTGTCCTTTTACTGAATTCCTTGGAGAGGAACCAGGAATTTCCAGTGGGACTGGAACTGGGCCCAGTGTGCCACATTCTCATAAAGTACAACTGTCTACTGGTTAAACAACGCCAAGGGTGTCTCAGCCAGATGCTTGTTTACTGACTACTGAGAAAGGAAAAAATGCTCACATGCTACTGGTAGGGTTTACAGGACGTAAGTTGGCCATATTAATTACAAATTAAGCAAACACAAAATGGAGATGAGCCATGAAATTTGGTTTGGCTGCAGTTCCGTACATGCAGTATATGAAAACATAACAGTACAGGAATAACCATAGGTATTGGATGAAGAAAAAAATCTGTATTAAGTTATTTCATTATAGGTATCTACGTGTTAATGGGGATAGTTCTTCTTCTGCTATACAGAATAACAGACTACAGAATCGCTTAGGTAACATAAGTGCTTTCTATAGCAATGTATGTGCTGACTCAGAACAGCCCCATCACACCTCAGCAGGAGGAGCAAAGTAGGTCCAGAGGTAGCAACAAGGGCTGGCTAACAGACCAGCAAAGCCCAGGACCTCACAGAGGAATGCTTGCAATGTAGTCCAAGGAAAGAAACAGGGAGAAAAAAAAAAAAAAAAAAGTGGAGTGTTTCTTCCTGTGGATGTGTACAGAGCAGCAGATATTTCCAGGCTAAGAATACCATCTTGACAAGTGGAAGTTAGTGGGTTTTTTTTTTTTTTTTTTTTTTTTTTTTTTTTTAATTCTTTCTTCCAGGTCATTCTTTGAATTCATACAGTGTAGTAAGGAAGTCCTAGTCTGAAGCAAGAGAGAATATGCTTCTGTAAACACAGAAACAAAGGAAAAATAAATCTGCTTACCCTTAGAAGACCTCAGGTATACAGGGATCTCCAGCACGACACCCTTGCTTCCACTGCCAACCCTTAAATGAGGTCTGGAAAGGAGTGGATCCTGACTCCATCAGGTGCAGTCACTCAGGCACATTGCTTGCACCTGAGCTCCCCTGGATTGGTCCTGCCTTCCTACCAGGTGCTCAATCACTGCTTTAAGCCGTGACTTAGCATTTCTGCTACAGTAGACAAACATGCTTCTTTGACCAGCGCTAGTTATCTGTAAAACCATTAGAATCATAGAATCATAGAATCATAGAATCACTAAGGTTGGAAAAGACCTAAAAGATCACCCAGTCCAACCGTTCACCTATTCCCAATAGCTCCTACTAAACCATGTCCCTCAACACAACATCCAGTCTTTCCTTGAACATCCCCAGGGTCGGTGATTCCACCACCTCCCTGGGCAGTCCATTCCAGTGCCTGACCACCCTTTCTGAAAAGTAATACTTCCTCATGTCCAGCCTGAATCTCCTCTGCCGTAGCTTGAAACCATTCCCCCTGGTCCTATCACTAATGACACGAGAGAAGAGGCCGACCCCCAGCTCACTACAACCTCCCTTCAGGAAGTTATAGAGAGCAATAAGGTCTCCCCTGAGCCTCCTCTTCTCCAGGCTGAACATTCCCAGCTCCTTCAGCCTCTCCTCATATGGCCTGTGTTCCAGACCCCTCACCAGCTTTGTTGCCCTTCTTTGAACACGTTCCAGGGCCTCAATATCTTTCTTGCAGTGAGGGGCCCAAAACTGGACACAGTACTCGAGGTGCGGCCTCACGAGTGCTGAATATAGGGGAACAATCACCTCTCTGCTCCTGCTTGCAACACTGTTTCTGATGCAAGCCAGGATGCCATTGGCCTTCTTGGCCACCTGGGCACACTGTCGGCTCATGTTCAGCCGAGCATCAATCAATACCCCCAGGTCCATTTCCTCTACGCAGTCCTCCAGCCACACCGCCCCAAGCCTGTAGCGTCGCCTGGGGTTGTTGTGGCCGAAGTGCAGGACCCGGCATTTGGCCTTGTTGAAACTCATCCCATTGGCTCCAGCCCAGCTCTCCAGCCTGTCCAGATCCCTCTGTAGGGCCTCGCTACCCCCAGGCAGATCCACACTTCCAGCCAATTTGGTGTCATCTGCGAATTTACTGAGGGTGCACTCGATGCCCTCATCGAGGTCATCAATAAAGATATTGAAGAGGACAGGCCCCAGCACCGACCCCTGCGGAACACCACTCACGACCGGTCGCCAGCTGGATTTAACTCCATTCACCACCACTCTCTGTGCCCGGCCCTCCAGCCAGCTCCTTACCCAGCCAAGAGTGTACCCATCCAAGCCTCTGGCTGCCAGCTTCTGCAGGAGAATGCTGTGGGAGACAGTGTCAAAGGCTTTGCTGAAGTCTAGGTAGACCACATCAACAGCCTTTCCTTCATCCACCAGATGGGTCACTAGATCATAGAAGGAGATCAGGTTGGTCAAACAGGACCTGCCCTTCATGAACCCATGCTGGCTAGGCCTGATCCCCCGGTCACCCTGCACATGCCGCATGATCTCCCTCAAGACGATCTGCTCCATAACCTTCCCTGGCACCGAGGTCAGGCTGACAGGCCTGTAGTTCCCCGGATCCTCCTTACGACCTTTCTTATAAATGGGAGTCACATTGGCAAGCCTCCAGTCTTCTGGGACCTCACCAGTCAACAAGGAGCGCTGACAGATGATGGAAAGCGGCTCGGCTATCACCTCCGCCAGTTCCCTCAGCACTCTCGGGTGGATCTCATCTGGCCCCATCGACTTGTGACAGTCCAGCTGGAGCAGTAGGTCTCTGACTGTTTCTTTCAGAATCACAGGAAATTACAGAATCACAAATCACATTAAAAGACTTGCTTGAGAACAGCCTATAATAGAAAGTTGTGACAGCTGCCCTCCAGATATATTACCCATGTAGTCTACCATCAAATCTTTTCTTCATGACTTTAAGTACTTTCCTTGCTTTTCTAATAGGAATATTGTGCCACAGCGTCACAGATCTGCAAATCAAGTTAGAGAACATCAACGTTCTCTGGCTACTCATTCCTAAAAATGAATGAGCTTTGTTTGATATAGTTTTTGAAGTTTTGATCTGACGTGAACTGTGTTATAAAACTCTAACTTGGCTTCACCCCCAAATCCATGCTCTTCTTAAAGAGAAGCTTTGCCTCCCACTTTTCCCAGCCTGCTGGTACCTTGCCTGTCCACAACCAGCTTTCAGAAATTCCAACCGGAACGCCTGAGATTGCTTTTGACAATTCTCTGTGCACGCAGAGCTGCAGACAGTCAGGCCTGTCTCATCTTAAAACAGTTGTCTCAAGCCTTCCCCAGGTTGTTCTCTCCCTATCTTAGGCTCACCTTTTCCTTTGCTGATCATGTTAACTGCACAAGTCATCTGTTCCCTGTAATTCTTTTTCAGTGAGGACAAATGCATAAGAAGCACCAGATGCCCAGTTCCTCAATATCATCTGTAACAGGCTCTTCCTCATCATTGAGAAGCAGGCCAGACCTTTTCCTGGTCTTCCTGTTACTAATGAGATAATGGCTTTTTGCTGTAGCAGAAATCTAGTAATTGCCATGAATGAAAAATGGCAAATAGTTCTTAAAAGACTTCTAAGAGCTGATTTCAAGGGAAGTTACTTCTTGTGGCCTTCGGCTCAATTAAAGAAGTATTGCAAGATGATCAAAGCAAGGAAAGTGCAAAACAATTGTGTCACTCTGATGGGTCCTCCCCCAAAACTAGGTAGGAAATGAAAAAAGATGGTCAATGCAGCCACATTTCCATTTCCTTCCTCCCACAGACTGACCATAGACCAAAAAAAAAATCTCTGAAGCACACAGCCTGTGCCAAAAGAAAATTCAAAAGAATTTGTTATAAAGGTGGGAGAACAAAACTTTCCTGACCTTTCCCTGATGCCAATGAGATGCTTCTTCCCAGCAGAAGTGAACTGCTACCTGCCATGCCTGCTGTCAGCTGGAGGAACAGATGGCTCCGTGCTTTAGTTCTAACTGCTCGCCCAGCCACACAGCACAAATTGCATTAACTGCCTCACAGTGCGAGCACAGAGCCGCATGCTCCTCACATCCTAGCTGTGAATCACTGAGACTTACCATTATTCTTATGCGACAGGTCAGTCAGGAACCTACCTGTGTGGAGACAGGAGAGGGGAAGCAGGAGCACAGCGCAGGGGAATGCCTGAATACTCTACAGGTAACTGCAGGTGCTAAAGAGCTGAGATATCCCTGGTTTGGTTTTTAAATGGTCTCCTATGTACAGTGCCTGTATGGGAACTGCTGAGTCACGGCCTGAACCTCTGATTGATCACCTGAGGCGAGCCATGAGTCAGCCAGAGGAGCACAGGTGAAGGCAATTCTCCTGTGCTGCAGGAAGGGGTGGAGCCAGGCTCCAGCCCTCCTAGACCTATTTAAGAGCTGGCTGCCAGTGGGGAAGGATCTCTTCTAGAGATTGCCTCTGCTGGTGTTTTATGGGTGAGTCCAGCATAAGAGTAAGCCTTCCATTTATTCTCTTTTGTTATCCTAGTCTACTTTTCTTAACTCTCTTGTTTATTTTGTGATTATAAAATCTTAATATCCATTGATTATACAGTGCTAATTTCTGGAATAGTATCTCCTAGCACCAAAAAAAAAAAATAAAATGCATGCAATAACATAAAATCATAGAATGGCCTCTGTTGAAAAGGACATCAAAGATCATCTAGTTTCAATCCCATCTGTGAGAAGGGTCACCAACCACCAGACCAGGCTGCCCAGAGCCACATTTAGCCTGACCTTGAATGCCTCCAGGGATGGGGCATCCACAACACACCTGAATTTAACAAGGCTTTGTATCTTGAAACTGGGAAGAAAATGAAATCCCACTCTGATAAGAGCCAAAGGCACTGAAACATGTTACCCCACATACCTCTGTTTCAATGCTTCTTGTGTGAGTTGGGCTCCTCATATATGTTTACCTCAGTATCACCCACAATGTGAGCATCTGAGAAGTTTGTGCAGAAGATGAGTCCTGGCAGAGTTCCGGTTTAAGAGACTGCTCTAAGCCTTGCAAAACAAAATGATTTATGAGATTTATTTTGCTGAAAAGTCCAAAAGCTTTGCTTGGAAATGGAAGGTATCAGCATTCTGCCTACTGAGGACATTCAGCCTTAGTTACATTCCTTTTGGTTAAAGAAGGTTTGGCAAATTCCCATGCAAGAGAAGACACTTAAGATTACACATTTTCACTTGGTTTGATCACTTCTCTGCTGCATACTGAATTTGTTTTCATTAGTTCAACAATTTCAGTAGAACACAATACAGTGAAAGTACAACCCTCAGCCTCCCACAGGCTGCTGGGACTCCTGCTGCAATGCTCACATACAAGTCTTGCTGCTCCCCCCTTCCCTCACTTCGGAGGAAGCAGGAACGCTGTGTTTTTGCCACCTGGGGCAGAATTTCTATATGGTAATGCATTGTAAAATTCTGTTTGAGCTCCTGCTGCATAAAAACATGTACAACAACTAAGGGAAAACTAAAAGAAAAACACTATCTTATACAAATCTAGACCCACCTGCTATGCTGTAAGCACTGCTTGCTCCACCCCAAATGCACGAATTGACTGCCAGTTTCATTATTGTATATAGGTAACAGCTGATGGCAGTTCATTTGTTCTACTCAAACTTGGTGGAGGCTCTGACTGCATCTTCTTTATCTCCTGTGCTGACTTCTGACCCTATATGACCAGAGAAGAGAGAACCTCTGCTGTTTTCCTGTTAAGCACACACCAGTGAAAGAATACTTGATTAAGGGGGGGGGGGGGGAAATGTATTTCAGAGCTCTTATCATATGAAAGTTGCATCAAATCATTAATTGCTTTCCCTTATGCAAAGTTTGGGAAAAAATTAAAAAGCTCAATTCAAGGGTGGAGGAACAGTGACACAACTGCCTAGAGAAGCTGTGGACCTTCCCTGGAGGTGCTCAAGGCCAGGTTGGATGGGGCCCTGGGCAGCCTGAGCTGGGGGAGCAGCCCTGCCTATGGTTGGGATTGGGTGGACTTTTAAGGTCCTTTCCAACCCAAGCCATTCTATGGAAAGTCAAAATTCTAGGAAACGACAGCAAAATACCTCGGTTCAAAAATTTTCCAACAGGGAAATGTTAATCCTGGTGCTCTGCACTTCATTGCCTTAGGTCAGGCTGCCCTGTTCATGCTTCCCCTCCACCAATGACTGTTTCTGCACTGGCAAAAGCTCCCACTGCTGTAGGTACCTTTGGTGGGACTCCTTCCAGTAATTGCAACAGAGATTTGGCCTAATGTATTTCCCCACTCCAAAGCAGCTCGTGCAGTGCAGTCAGGCACCCAGATTGGTAGTGCTACCATTTGGGCTTCTTTGGAAGCAGGATCTGACTGTGCCCCTGACAGCTGTCTTGGGGCTTGCCCAGGAGGTCAAGGCAAGGAGTTTCATGCGGGCATCCCATGAGCTGATTTCAGCAAATGAGCCCATGCTACCACCTGTGGTAAGCAGTTTAATACACTTTGCAAGTGTTCTGAGAGCCTCTACACTGAAACAAAATCCTTCCTTTGGACTCAAGCGAAAGCCTTTGATGCTACCATTAAGCATTTCCACCTGTAACAGGCATTAACTCAAATATTGGTTTACTACTCCAGCCCTTCTCCCTGTTTTAGCTGCTCCTTTTTAAAAAAACTTCTCAAAATGCGGAAGAGAAACCAGAGCTGAGTTACAAAGCAACTCAAGAGACAGGAGGCAGCAGCAGGAGGCTGTGCTCTGTGCCATGGGTGTTCCCGCCCTTGGGGAGGCTGACAGGCAGTGAGGCACACCTCAAGCTGCAGGCCTTGCTCCTTTCTCACTAACAGCAGCTACATGTCAGCTGTGTTTTTTTAAGTATGCCCCCCCCCCACCACATTCTCCCTTTGTCAGAGCGAGAGGGGCTTTATAACGCGCTGCTAGAATCTGTGTTAGCAGCATCTTTTAGATTTATGCAGGTATCAGTGGAAAGGGCTTGACCCAGGTACTGTAATTCTCGCGTGCTGTGTGTGGCATTAAGTGCGATTGAGCTGTTTTGCCTCAAAGACCACAGCCAAGCATCTCCTTTCCGCTGCAGTGGCAGAATTACATTAATCTCTCTGAGGTTATCACTGCTGCTCTGCACACTGTTTTCCCTTGATCTCTGTCACATCCTCTACTGAAGATCCCTGCAGCAATTTTACATAATCACATATGTATTTCTTAAGCACCACGCAATGTTACAATCACTCTGATGCCTCCATTGCAGGTACCCACCAGCACCAGGATGCCCGGTGAAACAAACACGGCCACCCACCACAAGCACAACTGAATTTAATGGTTAATTAAAATGTAACTAGCTGGGGGCTAATTAATTACCCTCTACCATCAAGCTCAGCACAGAATGAAATTTAAGTTGAGGAGAACTGAATTACACCTTGTATCCAGTGTAGGCAAAGCATCCCACTGACTGGGATTAAAGCCAGGCTATGGCAGCACAAACCAACCCTGTGCTGTGCCTTTGAGCTAAGCAGCAGCCCAGGGGGCTCTGAGCAGAGCCATATGGTGAAGACAGGGGTCCTGTGCTGCCCAGGCCCCTGGGCAGCAGTGCTACCCTGTGCTCTTCCCACACCTCTCGCCTTGCACAGCTTCCTCTTACACCCGCTGTGTGTGCTTTGTGGGCCAGCAAAGCAAGCTCTTTCATCAACCTGGCAACCAAGTGCAAATCAAACGTCCCCTGGAGAGGAACTCCCGGGGCCGAGGCCACAAGAGCATGACTAACACAGAGCTTAGCAATCCTGGCAGCGTGGGGCAGCACAGCTGTAAAGTAATTGCTAATTCTCCTGTTGTTAACAAGAGCGCTCCAGTTTCTCCCTCCTGTGATTTGTCCCATGTCTCCCAATGGCTGCTATGAAGCTAACAATCTGCCTCCTTACAGCCAGTTTCCCTGCTCTACAGAAAAATTGTCCTTAAGTCACCTTTCCCTCCCTTAGTCACATTAATACAGCCATGCGCTGGCTCCTACCCTAGGATCACATTTTCATTATAATAAAAAAAATATACAGTGCCTTTTTGTCATCCTTGAAGAGAGTAACAAAACACAGCAAACCTATTATCCTGATTAAATTTTACCAATGAAGAAGAGATCCATTATGAAATTAGCTCATCTGCTGAAAGAACATTCCTATAGAGACAGGTATTTAAATGCATTTCTCTTGGCCACATTACTAGGAGTTCTTGAGATGATGAAAAAGAATTCTTGTTAAACATATTAATCCCAATTCATTTTCACCCTTCAGTCTGAATTCCCAAGAGCTGCTAACACTTTGGCACTGCCATGTGAATGGCTGGAGCGCCTTCTGCCTGCTGCCCCGTCCATTAGCTCTCACTGAGACGCCACGACTTCCCCAAACAAACTCAGGGTTTGCTTTTCATGCTCAGAGATCCTCTTGAAATGTTGACAAAAAAGGATTTTTAAGAAACATCATACTTGGTTTCAACACTGTACTTACTTAGAAGTGCAGTGTGGAAACCAAAACAAACAAGAGTTTTAAATTTTCATTTCTCCAGGCAAGGTAATTAGATGACACTGGTGGATTCTTGGGAAATACTTGCAACGCTGGGATCACCTGCACTCAAGGAACAAAATAAAAAGGTAGAACATTCTATAAGACGGCATCTTTTCTTATTTCGGGTACGTCAAAAATTAAAAACAAGCAAACAAATCCCAGATTAGATATTCTATTTCTAACATAACCAGGAGTGCCCACAGGAATGAACCAGGCTCAGAGCCTGGCTTGCTATCACCAATTCTGTTTTGTACCAGAAGATACCTCTCTGCCTCAGTCACAGCCAGCAGCTGCTCCAGCAATTATAGCTTTAGTATCAGTGAATACGCATCAAGGAAAGGGCAAATGCTGATTACAGGGCTTGCCCCTTCATTGCAACTCACTGTATTTGGAGCCACTCTGGGACAGATTGCTTTGCAGAGCCCTGCCATGAACTGCACCAGGGAATTGTTCAGAATAATATAAAAAGAGGGCAAAGGAGGAGTTTTAAAGATGACAAAATGCTACACCTGGTTCACCACAATTCTACAATCAAGCAGTGCAATAGCTGAGCTGTGGGAACCTCACAGCACAAGGGTAGGAAGAAGCACTTGGGAATGGCAACTCCTTTAAACCAGTGCAGAGACAGAGGCCCCTGCACCAACAAACGCTCAGTCTGCAGGCGTTGCCTCCTGGCAGAATTTCCAGCCTTGGCTTAAAGGTTCCCTACTATAGCACGTGAACTTGTGCCAGGGCAGAACAACCTCCTGCATGAGCATTCCAAGGACAATCTCACATAAAATGTGTGACTGCATTGAAGAGCACCTTCAGAAGGCAGTAAGGAGGTATTTCTTTGGTAGTTTGGAAATCAGTGAATTAGGATTGGTAATCAACAAAATATGTAGTTTGCCCACACATTTCAAATTTCAAAGCATACTGCTCTTGGGAACAAAGCAGATAAGCAACAAAAATCATGAGGGTCTCTAACTACAATTTGGCCATACTTCCAACACACTGTCATGCTGTTAGCTTCAGTGGGGGCAGAAAACTCCTCACTAAGGCTTTGGAATGCAACTCTTGCTGTTTCTTTAAACAGCTGCTGTGCTGCACCAACTTATCTCCCTAAGTAGCTATACCACTTTAGCTTCCTTGGAGGTCAGTTACTCATCAGGCTAAGCACATCCGGAGTAGGAAGAAAATGCCTTAATCCTGTTTTGTGTGCTCGCTTTTATACACACATCCACAATTCTCCCACATGCAACAGGAATCCTCATTTGCTGCTCTGGCTGCCCGTGCTGCACAGCTGCAGATGTCCTTGAGGAGGATTTGACTTTGGCTCTTACTTCTTGTGTGTTACAGTGGAGGTACTTCTCAGAAATCCTAAATTAAAAGGTAAAACAAGAAACCATGTGGATTTATTTGCACATCTGCTGAATGATTTTCAGGACTTCAATTAACGATGTTAAGTTTCTCTGAGAAATACAGGAAGCAAAAATGTGATAAAAATTGGCTAAAATTAAGTGCCTGTGCATTTACCTGAGGGAATTTATTTTACGTTAGCATGATTATTAACAACAACAACAACAAAAGAGGCAGCACCATAACACTTTCCTGGTATGCACAAACAACTACTGGTCTATAAAATAGCATCGACCTTCATACCCAGGGACAATTTTTTATTTAGATTAAAGGAAAAAGTTTCCTTTAATAACAGAAGAAGAGTCTGCTCTATCAGAAAATGAAATGAAGCAATTCAATCGAGGGGTGTTTATCGAACCACCAATCTTTACTGACCGGTGATTTTTTCAATATATAACAACTCTTGATTTTCTTTATATACAGAAGAAACCTTGCAATCCATGCTTTCTTGAATGACAGCCTCTGTTTCTTGTTGGACAGAAACTTGGATACAAAATTAATACTGTATGAACAGAATACTTAGCAAAAGTGACCAAAAAGTTTAAAACGCTTTTTAGAAGTAACATCAAAAGATACATTAGGAGTAAAATCCAGGTCCATCCAACCGTCTTGCCACTTATTCATTTTCTCCTGTAACAAAGAGGTGCACACTTTTCTTGGACTGTAGCATTTGAGCAGTGCGATCTATGCCAACCACTGCAGCCAATTTCTGAGCATCGTACTTGGAATAGAGCACAGTGCACGTCCAAGTAGCATCCACTCCACTGTCAGTGGCCTTCATCATGTTACACAACTCGCTGTAGAAGTGGGAGTAGGTTGGTAACTCGTAGAAAATGAGGTTCCTAATGCCTTTTATTGTGTACCTGTAGCAGGAGGGGAGAAGAGTAACTTTGTTTCCAATTTTTATGAAGTGTGCATGTTAAAACATCAATCCTATCTCAGTTTATCCATTTCAATGCTGTGGCTCAACTCTGCAAACCCTGCATCTTGGAGTAAACTTGCCACAGATGTGGGATTAAGGGAGGTCAAATGCTGCCAGGCATCATGACTTCCTCTGAAGTACCAGCCACTACCAATTTCTGCAGTATTCAGCCTCTTTGGCTAAGATCTTAAGTGAAGCCTGATCATTTTGGCTTCATATTCAAGTTTCACATCCATGAAACCTTTTCCATTTGCCTCAACATCTTCAGCTAATATAAGAAAAAAATGTTCAATCAGGAACTTCCAAATGGCTCCTGTCAGGATGCGGCAAATTTTCCAGGTGCCTCAGCATGCTATACTGCCTTATCAAACTAATTATACACCCTTTCCCAGAATTTTATGTAGTTACAGTGGCACAGATGAATGCCAGTAAAGGGCACAATTAATCCAGTTTCGCAGGATATATAATTCCATCCTGACATGAGTGGACTCGGCAGCACTTCCCTCCTGAATACAGCCCCATGCACACCAAAGCATTCAGAGCTTTGCAAGGGAACTATGGCAACATGCAAAAGTTTTAAATTAAATTTTTTTAAGAAAAAAAATGAAGTCCTCAGCGAGATCCAACAGGTTCAAAAAGCAGTGAAGCCCACTTGTGATTAAGGCCACTATACTTTCAGAACAGTATATATGCAACTCAGAGGAAAACAGGCCACAATTTACCTTTTGTAGAAGTGGAAGCGCTCGGTGAGCAGTAAGAACTGCTTCTCTCCCTTGAGGAAGGACCGCCTCGCTCTGCAGATGCCAGCCTTTTTAGCGTATTCACAAATGTGGGTAAAATTCAGCTCCTCTTTCTTGAAGTAATTTCGAAGTCGCACATAGTCAAAATAAGATGGAACATAAATGAGCGTGTGTGACATGATGGCGTCGCGGTACTCGGGCAAAACCTTGTCGACGAAAAACTGAAACCTAAGTTAAGAAAACATGTATGCTTTAATCAGAATAACACCTGCCTTTCATGACCTCGCACAGGAATATCATCAGACACAACAGACTGCTGAAGGTTTTAACTATGCATTTCCTTCTTTAACTTCTTAGGATTCTACACCGGTAGAAGATAAAGGGTCAAGGCTTCACCAGTTCCACACAGATATCACAGAAATTGGTATTGTTCTCCTATGTTTCATTATCCAGTGCCTCCGGCAAGGAGAAATTTAGCATTTCTCTGACTCTGTGCAGGGCCTAGCCCACACCAGAAGACTAATGAAGACTTCTACTGCGAAATCCCACTGGCCCTATGTTCTGTAGGAAGCAGTAAACTCCACTGAATCTGAAATTGCAGTCACGAGGGCATAGCAAAATAGTCTGGAACACAGAGTACCTCGTATCTATTACAGAAGTTAAATTTTCAGCTTCTATCCTTCGGAAAACATGAGGGAGCTGGACCACAACACGGCTAATGGAGCCGCTCAGCGGCACGTTGCGGACAGCCACCTGCAGGAACAAAGCAGGATGGTTTAAGGAAGTAGCATCTCAAAGGCAGCCGCTCTCCAGGCAGCCTTTTGCCAACAGCACACACCTGCAAGCTGTGCTAAAGGCTTACATATAATTTACATGCATCAAATTAAGAGAAAACAAAACTTGACTGCCGCCTTGAAACAAAAGAATCAATTAAGTACTGCAAGAAGAGCAGCTCTCTAAGCCTTTGGCACAGCATTAGAGGTCATCATGCAGCACTGTGGAGATCCAGACAGAAACATTTAGGGTAATAGAAATTACTACCACACAGATACTTTTACAACTGAATTATGGAATTTTTCCAGGCTGGCTTCTCTGTTCCTCTCCCCCTTCATTATGCCTAAAGAAGGCCTTAGCTCTGACATGAACTCACCTGCCCCATGTAATTGAAGCAGTGTTTGTTGAAGATAGAGTTAATTTGGGGATCTTGAAGAGCACTGAACAGCAGCGTCTGGCGGTAGTACTTGGACCAGTTATGGAGGTTTGGCATTCGCACTCGGGAAAAGTCTACCCCATGGGAATCCAAAGGCAGCAGGTTAATGTGCTTCATCAGGTGCTGCACAGACACAGAAACATACTGTTGCAGATTGAAGTAATTGCACCCTGACTGCAGAGAGCATTAACTACAGCAAGAAAGTGGACAAGGAAGAGCAAGATAGCACAGAATATAAAAGCAGTGATCGCCCAAGACACAGCTGCCTGGGATTTATTGACCCCATCAAGAGTAATTCACCTAATTTCATTCCACAGGACTCAAAACTGCCATCTCCTCAGTCATCAATAACAACAGCCTTTGCTTCTAGTCCTCTCCCATGGGGGAAGCCTAATGGATTTGTTTGTATATACTGACGTCAGCAGGTCCAAGGTTTCTGAGCTAGAAGCAGCTGAACTGCTGTTCCCACTGCATGCAGGGGCAGCCTGGGTGCAAGTCAAGAAATCCACCTGATTTTGGCCTCACTGAACAATGCCTAGGACTGGTACTGCTGTTGCTGCACCACAGACAGATGCACTCAAACAAAACAAAACAAAACAAAACAAAGAAAATGGGCTGTGGGACACTCCAGGAGCATCATGTAGGCTCATAAGCCAGCCTTCCTCAGGACTTCCCAGGAAAGAGGACACCTCCAGGCTCATTCAACACGTACAGTAATGCCAGGCTGCCAAAATGATAGGCTCAGATTCCTCAAAGGTGTTTCTGTATGAAATACACAAACAAAAACAACTCAAAACCCCAAGTTTTCAAGCTTGAAAACTTCTATGAACCTACAGCCATAAAACATGGCTATTGCCATGTACTGTCGGCAATCCTAAACTCATTATACATGCAGGATAAATCTGTTTCACTTAGGGCATGACTAATGCTTGGCATCTCTACTGTCAGCGGCAACAAGCACCAGTGCCCACTGCTTTCTGGAGGAACCTCAGTGAGGTTGGATAAATTCCTCACACAGCTGTGATCTGAGACACTGTGCAGTCAGACAACTGGCAGATTTTCTCCCAGAGGTGATTAAAGGAACCATCACCATGTCATTCCTCATTCTGCAAAATAATTAGAGCTGTCTAAAAAAAGAAAAAAAAAAAAAGCCACCCCCCCCCCCCCCCCAAAAAAAGAAAAAAAAGCCAGCCAACCAAAAATGTACCAAAAAACCCAACCCCACAACCAAACTATGATGAAATACAAGAATAAAGTACAAAATCATAGAATCATAGAATGGCTTGGGTTGAAAAGCACCTCAACAATCACGTAGTTTCAGCCCCCCCGCTATGTGCAGGGTCGCCAACCACCAGACCAGGCTGCCCAGAGCCGCATCCAGCCCAGCCTTGAATGCCTTCAGGGATGGGGCATCCACAACCTCCCTGGACAACCTGTTCCAGTGCCTCACCACCCTCTGTGTGAAAAACTTCCATCTTATATCCAAATTCTAAAATTTACAGAGAACAGGTACTGAATACTACCAAAAGCTGCAAAAGCTTTTACTTGTAGTAAAAGGAAATAAATATTGGTGGATGAAAGAAAAGCAACAAATAGATGTCTAGAATGAAGTCAGTTAAAAATAGCAAAACTATTCATTCTTAAAAATAATTAGATGAACAAGACACAGTGCAACACAAAAATACAGAAACCATACCAGAACATGTTCCCAGTTCTGCATTAGGTAAATGTCTGCCTGATCAATTATGAGCATTTCTATGGATGACAGAAAATCAAAGTCTCTCTTCTTCTCTCCCTCTGTGCCAATGATAGTCCTCATACCCAGGGGAGAGGCAATGATGATGTCTGATGAATAAAATGGTGCATACAATCTCATGCTCTTTTGAAGAATCGCAACCCCTGTCAGAACACAAATAACATTTCTTAGGTTAACATAATAATAATAATAACATAAATATGTTATTATTAATATGTTAAATATTGTTATTATTAATAACATTGTTAACAAATTGTTAATATGTTAAATATGTTATTATTAATATGTTAAATAACAAAATAATAATAATAACAATAACATAAATAACATTTCTTAGGTTAAGGATCAACCATTTTCTACAAGAAGACTCCGTAACAGTAACTCCCTACATTTCTTCTCCCTTAGCACATGCTTGTGATTACAGCAGGACAAAACCAATCTGGCTGAAACTTCTCTTCCCTGACAATGTGCTTATTCACCCTTCCTCCATTTCATAAGCCTTTGGCAGATTTTCATTGTTAGAACTCTTTCAGCAGTTCTTTCTTTTCTCAATTTTTTCACAGCTTGCATGACATTACTGAGCCAAAACACATTTCTCTTGATTTACTGTTAAAATAAAAAAAAAAAAGAGGAGGAAAGAGAGGCTAAAAGATGAAAAAAGCAGAAGTAGAAATGATTAACTACTCCTTTCACCCTCACCTCTAGGCTTTGGTCTATGTCGTTATCTACTATAGTAACAGTTATTTCAATCTGTCATGAAAGATTTAGCATGGATCTCCTGAGCACTGATTGCTTTCATTCACAGGGTCACAGGAGATGCTACTAAAACACCAAGGACGAGGTTGATCATGTTACAAAGGCAGAAAGCATAGCCAGACCTGCACTTCTGCCAGGGGAGGTGCTACCTGGCTTCTCAAGGCACACGCTGCAATCAACCAGCTTATGCATCACCTCTAATGATACAAAGGAAAATCAAAGAAGCAAAGGAGAAGGAGACTGTTACCTATAATTATATGGACCCAAGTTTTCTGATTTTACAATCACTGGACCACATTCAAACCAACCACTACAGGTTGTCCAACACACTTGTCTCTTCAACTTATTGCCCTGTCTGCCTGAAGCCAGCTACTCTAAGCACAGCTGAAGGCACATCAAGAATTTCGGACAGGCTCCCATAGGGACATTTCCTGCTGGCTATTTTAACCCGATAATAAAATTATTTTAATAAAAAGGTTAAATTTCCAGGAAGACAGCACTTATCTCAAAACATGTTGGCATATAAACATTTCAGAAATTCTAAATGTATTTGGTTTAAAAACATGAAAGGGTGGTTTTAGTAAGGCGTAACAAACATGCCCTAAATTAGATCTTCATGCTGAAGTAACAGGATGCAAAGCACATTAGGAAGGAATAATTATGCCACTTCTATGATTTGCTTCTGCAAGTAACGGCACCCAAAGTTTCTTCAAGCATTTCTTCACACCTAGTAAATGGATCAAGGAGACTGCACTATAGGAGACGACTGAAAGGCAAATTATTTTGCTATAAAACATAAGATGTTCTCAGCAAGACAGATATTCACTGGGGAAGCACGAAAGATTGAGTGGGAACAACTTACATCTTCCACTCTATCATTAAACCTCTTGGGATGCCAATATATCTTTCAAGGGACAATAATTTCAAGACCCTCTTATCTGTCAAGTTAAGTCAGAAAAAAACTCATTAAGGCAGCTCCAGGAACCAAGCTAATTCTTTGCACACTGAGTTACTAAAACAGCTTGAAATTACTATGAAATAGTCTTAAATTTGCTGTTTGTCCAACAGTCCTAATTGCTGGCCATTCCTTAGCATTCAAGAAAACCATGGGCAATACAGTAGAAAACTGCTTTGCTCAGTACTGAGCTTGTTCCATTCTTACTGACTTCAAGATACACCGTGAATATGCTAACTTGACCTGATGTTTTATTTTTTTTTAAAATAATATGGGTGATTCTGCTACATAATCAAGATTATCCTCTTTTAAATGAGGTGTGGGCAACCGTGCCACAATAAAGCAATGACTGTATTTTAAGGGACTCTTGAACTTGGAGTGAAAATGTGTACTTTTATATTTTTGCTTCCTTTTTTTTATGGCAAGGAATGGACTATTTTCAAAAACATTCACGATGCCACTGCAGACATAGCATAAATACCTAGGAGCCCTGAGTCTCACCAGCCCTGATGGCTCCCAGACATCAAGGAAGAACCTGTTAGATTACCCCTCACTTCTTTATAAGCCGAAGGCACGTTCTGTAGGTCATTACCAATTCTGAAATGGTCATCAATGTTGCCGGCGAAGACGGCCTCATAATCTTCAGGTCTTTTCAGGTTGGGGGGCTTCTCGTCTGGGTCAGAGCCAAATTCCCCTTTGAAGCGCTTTTTGTTACTTACATCTATTTTTCTTTTCTCGTTCACTTCAAGAAGACTGATGAAAATGTGCACAATTCGCAAAGCACATTCCCGGAAGGGCACTATCATCAGCACCTGCATGGATCAACAGTTACAACAGAACAACCCAGAAAACACAAATATCCACAGTTAAGAATGTGAAGTAATCGTTTTGTCTTTGAAGTGCCCACATTTGGGCCTCCCAGCAATCAAAACAAGCATCAGCTTTGAAACTGTACAGCAGACAGTTGGCACAAGCGACAGGCTAATCCAAGTTGAATCTACCTGATTATCAACCAGTGGGTGCTGTGGGTTAATGACATGAGCCCCAGCGCAATGATACTTTGGACCCTGTGGCCTTGTAGCAAATGTCTTCCAGGCACAATCAAGAGATGTGGACAGGCACGTGGAACGAATCATGTAATAGAAGCAACAGAAACACCTCCCACTAAACTACCGGGACATTTACACAGCCTGACCAGACCCCCAGAACGTGCAGGGAATCGCATTACTGAAGTGCTCTCACCTTAGGTCTGGTGAGCCCCTGATCCCTGTAGTCGTCACTGTCAGTCCCTGGCTTTTGGTCTCTTTTTTTGGCATTGTTGCTGAGCACCTGGGCATTTGCCTTTAGAATGTGGTTCAAGGCATGTAAGCAGTAAGCATGCCGGATTTCTTCTCCATTTGTTAAAGCATTTCTCTCCGGATAGAACAAGTCCCTGTAGGTATTCATAATACAGAAGAGCTCTCTTTGTAACGGGGTAAAAGAGGAATCACTTGGTTTGCTTGCCGACAGGAAATGTTTATTCACTTTTGGCCAAGTGGATTCTAAAGGCTTGTGAAGATAAAGCTGTTTCACATTGAATTCTTTGTCTGGTTTTAAAGCTGTATGCTTCTCCAAAGTGGATGAAAAAGTGAGCTGACCCAGCCTTGGCCACTGAAGGGAAAAAAAGCAAACAGAAGAGTCAAATGTACCAGATCTAGTACAGTGTAAAGCACAGCTTGTTTAATCAATGTCATGAAATTTGAGCAGTTATCTTCTCATAATACAAGCTGAAACCTTTTTTTCAATATGCAATTTCTTAGCATCTAACTTCAGCTCATTAGGTCTGGATGTATTTTGCAGTGATATGGCTACAACTGTCACCATTTTGCAGATAAGAAAACTGATGTCATTTCTGCCAGTGCTGGAGTCCAACTACATTTACAGATCAGTCACACCTCTGCACTGATTTCATGGGCAAAACCTTTCAGTGTAATAAAAAAAACTCTTGCCTTTAAGTCTTCTGTCACACAATTCCTATTCTATTTCTGTAATGTGGCTGCATCAAATTAAGCAAAGATATGCCATGCAATGCTTTAGGTAGCACTGGTATTTCTGACCACCATATTAAAAAAACAAAAAAAAAAAAAAAAAAAAAAAAGAGAAAGAGAGAGAGAGAGAGAGAAAAGGGAAAAAAAATATCCCAGCTAGCTCTCTGACTGTATAATCATTGGGTATCTTCCAAGGAATGTCACCCAGCATATGGGTGACCAGAATGTGAGGCAATGCTCCAAAACAAAATCAGATGTGAAAAAGTTAAGAAGCAAAACTTGGTCTAAAAAGAATATTTTGAAAAACAGTACTGTTTCAAGTAATGAGGTGGATTTTTTTCTCCCCACATATTACTGCCAGTATTAACAAAAGTAGTGAATTCCTCTTTAGCTGCTTGCAAGTGTGTACAAAGGTAGAATGACCTTGAAACATGAACACTGCTGAGACTTTCCGTGGCCACCCCAGGAGCTCAGTCGCAGCGCACCTCTCTGGCACCCTGCTGCTACCATCCCGAGATCAGCCCTGCTTCCACCCAGTGCCAAGAGCAGCACCAAACCTTGGATCTCAGGACCACAAAGCAAAAAGCTCTGATTTTCAGATGTGTCACCATATGCTGACATAACAGCAGACTTCAGACCCCAGCTCTCACTCAGCATTAAGCAAAGAAGAAACACTTCAGCAACAATAGTGACAAAACCTTGACAGCTCCAGAGCCAATAGCTAATAAAGATTATGAAACTACTTCACTTGTATACAAAGATATTTTTATCCCAGCATCTTGAAGAACTCTGGGTTGCTACAGAACAACGTTACCTTGCTTTGACTTGAAGTTTTAGAAAGCGTAGATATTTTTTCTACTTCTTTTTCTTCGAGTTCTTTGTCCATGTGCTGCTTAAAGGGATCTGTTTTCAAACAGAAATAACAAAGTCCTGAGAACTATCGTAGCTAATAGCAGAATCAAAAGTTTCAGAACAGATTTGCAAGAGATATGGACAGTTTTTCTGCTGGCCAACACTGCATCTCAAACTAGCTATTTCAAAGCACTGGGAGACAAGAGAAAGGATGTCAAATTCTCTCCACAAAAACAGAACAGATTTGGCAGATTTGCCTAAAGAAGAATTTTAAAAATAAAAAAGGAATGTGGGGAAAGAAAAAGCGCTTACTAAAGTAAAGTAAAGTTTAAATCACAAAACAAATGTTGGGCAGGAAAGCACTGTGCAGTAGAAAAGATTAGCAATTTTCTGCCTCAAGCTCTGACACTGATGAACATCAGTTAGCACTTCCACTCCTAGCAGGTGAAATGGGATGTCAACAGTAAAGATCTAAGTGAACTCACTGCCCTCAATTTGTGGTTCTGCTGAGGGCTTTGCATTGCACGAGCACAGTTAGTGATAAAGCAGAGTAAGATAAGATCAGGGGAAAGGTAGCAAGGATTGCCAGAAGTGAGCAAAATTACAATTCATCTAATCAGCAATTCTTTTTGGAAAGGAAAGAGATGAGGAACTGTAAAATCATATTATATTCAGAGCCTGGTATGCACAATTAACATGCGAAGCTTATTTTGAAAACCAAACCCTGTACACTGCTGCAGCACTGTAACACTCACTAAGGAAGAGCAGTGAGAGGACACTAATGCCTACCAAAGGATACCTAATCCACATAAAATTATCCAACAGAAGTCCAGGCATTTGCTAATCACGACACTTGAAAATACCTTCCCAGTAACGCACAGGAATAGGAGTCATTCACTCTTCAGTAAATTTTACTGATTTCAGCAGTTGTAAAATAAAGTCAAAGAATGACATGAAGCAGGGTCACTGACCCTGGAGGTGCTCAAGGAATGTTTGGACGTTGTGTTGAGGGAGATGGTTTAGTGAGAACTATTGGTGATCGGTGCTTGGTTGGACAGGGTGATCCTGTGGGTCTTTTCCAACCCTGGTGATTCTATGATTTTCAGCAATTCTAGTGGCCCTGAGGATTCACTTTCTGCTGTCTTAGGTGATTCATCTTCCACAATCAGTTATAAAGCCGCTTCTATAACAATCCACTGAAAAGTAGTGCATCACTTACAGGTTGAACAAAACTTTTAGGATACTCGGCATGCAGTTGGAAAGCGTTGGTTCTCATTAAAATGCAATGCCAACAGCCTAAGCAATATCCTCGTGGTAACAAGAATGAGCTGTTTCTTCTATCACATGGCCCTTTGATGCTTCCACACATTCCGTGTATCAACCAGGCTGCCTCCCAGATCTAATGTCAGCTGCTGCTCTAAGATGACAAGCCAGCATCACTAGGGATGCTACATACACATTCCTCTCTCTCAAACTATGCCATCTGATATTAAAACCACAGAGCATGAAATATGAATAGGAGCTCTGCAAGTGCCAACATGCGGCGTATCACTGAAGGATCACACACCCGTGTGCACAGCTATTTGTATTACACACTCCAACACTGGAGCTCAGATTTCACCCATCAGTGCACTGCGGCACCAGCATGCTGGGCTACACCCTTAGAAGCTACCATACAGACCCTCTATTGATGCCTCCCTGATCCTGGTGTAGTCAGACTCCACTGCACATGCTTCAAAACCCAGAGAGCCTCAAGCATTTGTCTAAAAATTATAAAATGCCATTAAAACAAAAGAACAAGATAGCATCCTCTATGTATATTTCTAGTTTCCACTAGTTTGGGCCATAACCAGTTACAGCAGAAACCATGCACAAATCCCTGTCCATATCAGCTACAGGAAACAAACAGTTCAGCTGTATGCATGTGTTAACTTTAAATGTCCCTTATGTAACAGACTCACACGTGAGCAACACAATAAACTGTGTAGCCAAAGAACTTGGCAGCTACATAGCATCTCATTAGAGAGTTTGATAATTTATGTGTTTACAGATGCTCAAAAGGCAGATCACCAATGAACAATAATACTACGTTTTACCTTCTGAAAAGGCTTGTGAAGAATTGCTCTCTCTCTTGTCTGCATCACAGTCTCCACTCTCCTCTTCCATGAAATTGGTTTCCAAGCTAAACTCAGCTTCATGTTTCACATCAGTAAACTCCTCAATTGCTCCATGATTCGGGTCACAGGAAGTTTCCACCCCATCAGCTTGCTCCTGGCCAAGTGCCTGTTCTGTTGGGTCTTTAGCTGTGACTTCTTAAAGAAAGAAACATGTTATATTCTCCTGGAAAAGCTACTATCAGTTGCCACTTCTGGCTGCCTATGTCAAACACTTTTACATTACACTTTTTCCTTCAAAAATCTTATGCAAAAAAAATAAAAACAGGCCTTTTGTTTTACCTTTTTTTGTTTTTTTTTTATTATTATTTTTTAAAAGCTATCGTTGTCTGATATGCCAGAAGTTAAATAATATAGAACATAGTTTCCTTGAGAAAATTTAAGGAAAAATATATTCAGAGAATAGAAGTTTTAGCTTCCAAAGAATCTAAACTGAGAAAACAGAGTCGACTCCTCCCTCCCAGAATTTCCTTGGGAACTTCATGAATGAGGATGCTTCCTCATATGGGAAGAGGTTTCCTTAAAATTTAAACACTCTTTACACTGCTGTGAGGCAAATCTTTCCCTTTGCTCAGCAGCAGCAGCCAAGCCAGATGCTGTGTGAGAGAACAGCTTGCGTCTCCCATCGAGTGGGTGAGAACCCCTGGTATGCTGCTCCATGTGGATTCCTCCTGTGCTGCCACACAAACAACATCTGAGGAAGAAGCAGCAGGCTGGCTGCTGGGAAATGAGCACAGCTACCCTTTGCCCTGCTAAATACTCCAGCAGTTGCTGCTCGCACTCACAAAGCGGCAATGGAGCAACAGTCAGAAGAGCACCCAGCCAACCAGCCTGTCTGCACCAGGATCAGGGCTAAAAACAGACACTATTCAAACTTGCTAACTGAAACAATAATTACCAAAGCACAGCAAAAGAAACTACCTTCTTCTTGCTCTTGTACATCATTCTGCTCTTCTTCACCTCCAACAGCTTCTTTGGGCTCCTGGGACCCTTCGCGGTCCAGTTCTGCTTCGCTCTCCTCAGCTTCTTCTGATTCACTTTCATCTTCCTCCTCCTCACTCTCAGACTCAGGAGATGCCTTCAGGGTGGCCAGAAGCTTGTGATAGACAGAGACTTGTTCCACCTCAGTCTCTGAATCGCTTTCCGCACTTGATTTATCAGAATTGTCAGACTAAATGTGAAAACAATAACAACAGCAGCAGTCTATTAGACAGCAAGCAAACACCCTCAGCTCCAGCTCCCATACAACATTTTTTTCTTCCCAATCTACCCCTATGCAGATGCAATGAGATTTTCCCCAAATCTCCATTTTATGTCAACAGTTTTATCAAACATTTCCACGTAGACTCTGAAAGGACCTTGGCAGACTTATGTCCTGGAGCTTTGTTCTGCACTGATTTGACTCAGAGCATCACAAAGTTCTTTCAGCTCTGGAGAACAAATTTGTTCTCGAGACAAACAGGCCTTTGATTTCCCTACAAAAACCACATGTGGAAGGGCATACATACTGAAAATGCTTTTAGCTTTCAAAAAGAAAAATGGAATAACCTTCAGCTGACCAAAGTCCACCAAAAAATGGTCAGGTCTAGCTCAGCATCTAAAGCTCTAAGCTTCAAACAAGCCAGACTCCAAAAGTTAGGTTTGTCCCAGCCTTACACAAACTAAAAACAACATGCCAGGTTACAGCCAACTTCATAGCAAAACCAGGACTATAAGCACAGCAACATTTATTTCTTTCTTAGCTCCTTTCAGCACAAAAGCTCAGTAAATACAATTAAAAAAAAAAAAAAAAAAGTGCTAAAGGAAACAACTGAGCAGAGTCATTAATTACTTTCTCCACACTACAACTTTTAAGTCTTTAATTGGTTTGATGACAATGGAGGTTAACGAGAACGAAAACTGAAACACTGTAATTTGAAGACAGGAATGAGCATGAACGTTTTTTCATTCAGCAGAGAACAAAACATCTCATTCCCTAACTCAAGCACCACTGTGTATCAATGCAATAATTTAAAGCATGTCTTACTTTTTGCCATGGCTAAGTAACATTAAAAAAAAAAAAAAAGCAAGAATAGCAATACTGTATCCTGTTTCTTCTGCTGTCCCTTGGTATTGCAGTTAGGAGTCTGAAGAACAATTTGGAATCACAAATCATTCATTTTTTCCTCCTAAAAGCAGGTTTTCTAAAAGGAACAACCAAATCTTCCTGAACAGTGTTCCACTTCACTGAACTATACAACAGGTAAAGTGAGGAAGAAATAAAAATATATTACCAGTTCACATATTTGAGTTGCTTCTGGTCTTCCAGAAACCCTGAAAAAAATCACCAAAATATCTTGCTGTCAATGATATTATGCAAAAAATAAACACAGATGAAGAAGAGAAGAAATTGTTGAGCCTTAGAGCAGTTGAAACAAATCTTAAAGCCACAGCATCACACAATTCTCCTTAGGGAAACAGTCAGGGCTCACCCTGACAGGCTACTCTCAGCTCATGCTACAGCCTGTGTGTGGAGCCCGGGTGTATATGATCATGAAGAGAAACATTTTAAAGCATTTCTGGGTTTAATCAGAATACCAAGTGTCAAAAAGAACCTGAGCACAAAGCATAAATACTGGGAAAAGTCTTCTGAAAGTGCTGAGCTTCCTGCAGGACACCAGAACCTAGCAGGACTTGGAAAGAAATTCCTTCCTCTCCTCAGAGGGGACCAGACCAGGCCTGAGCTACGTGAAGGAGGCCTGCAGGGAAACTGTAAGGCTTACACAGGCTGAGCTGGAACTGTCAAAGCAGCAGCCTGGCTCAGCACAACGTTCATTTACATCTGTAAGCTGGACTCAGGGCACCCAGCCGTAACTGTTAGCTGAAGAGAAAGACAGAGCGGCGCGGCAGCTGAGGGCAGGGTCGGGCAGGAGCTGCTGCTCCCTCTGGCAGAGGCCTCACCCCGAGCGCAGGCATCGATCCCGCCCGCAGCTCTCGGGAAGCAGCTCGTACAGCAGCCAGCCAGACGGGAGCCCACCTGTGGCACTGAGCGCTGCCCGGCGGAGAGGGGAAAGCGGACACGTGCTACGCGAAAAGTGCATCAATTCACCAGCGCTGGGGATTCTGCCAACGGGACGCTTTAACCCAACCCTTCTCAAAAGGCGCACGGCCTGGGCTCCGGGCACAGGGCCGCGCGGAGGCGGCCCGCAGGGCTCACCGGTCGCACACGGGGTGCTGCTCCCCGAACTGCTGCAGGTGTTTCCTCTGCCTCTTGCTCAGGCCGCGCGCCAGCTCCCTCCCGCCGCGCCGCTTCCCCATGCCGGCAGCGCCGCGCTTTACGGCACGGCCGTCAGGGGCGGCTGTCGCAATGCCGCGTGGCGGCGCGCTGCGGGCGGCTGCGGCTCACTGCTAAAGGCCGACTGCGGCTACAGCGCCCACACAGCAGGAGACGCGTTCCGGGAGGCTGCCGGCTTTCTATAACGATGAGGGACACTGCCGTGTGCTGTTAAGTTTTCATTGTATATATTTTTATTGAAATAAATATATCGTTCTGTCTCTTAGCCAAGTGTTTTGCTGTAAGTTACTTAGGCAGCGCAAGTTAAACCACAGATGGTAGAATTTTAATTCCCCTTTATTTCATATGCTTCATTTTGTTGGATATAATGAAGATGCAGACTAAGATACAAATCCCAAGTAACTCAGAAGACAAGGCAGCTCACTTCTTCCTTCAGCACAGCCCATGCTTGCCTATCGTTCTGTTTTCCATCCCATGCATCACTCCCATAATACCTGGCACTCCGTGATGCATTCCTGTCCTTTTCCTTACACAAAGAAAGGCAGTATCTTGGTGTTATCTTGACGTGCTATTTCACATAAACTCAGAGATTAAAAGGGAAATACCTGTAAAGATCCAAAAACAGGGCCATGACAGAACCTCCAGCTTTGACAGCTGCTTCACATTTTATGAAATAAAATATACAGCACAAAAAATGACCCAAAGTTTCTATTTCTCACAGGCACCATAATGAAGCTGAAAGTTCTTTGCACACAAATGGTCACTGAATCAGAGTGTGCCATTTCAGCAGGTCAGTTCAGTTGAGGGACTTACAGGATGATATATGGTATTTTCAATTCAAAACACAACAGGTTTTGAATTATACACGTGGAACATTCTAAAAACAACAGAACGAATTTTACATTTCAAATAACTAAACATTGGTGTTGGTAATATTTGGTTTAAAGGGGTTGCTTTTCTTCATTGTACTTGCAGTGCCCTGATAGTTAAAAATTAATTGGATGAGGTACGTAAGCACTGGGCAGGTTCTACAAACCTGAAAAAACAAAACATCCGTTTATAAAATTGTTTACATAATATATTGGTCCGTATATTTTGACACCCAAAGTAGGCTGGTAGCTGTTAGTGAAAAAGCATTTGCTTCAGGAAATCCACCTCTAACTTACAGTTACCAATGATTCTGATGACTGAACGGACTTGAAGACTTGCCAGCTACAGTGCCAGCATTTACCCAGTCCTATTCAGACTGAGACAGCCTTACTGACAGCATGCTGAAGTTCTCCGTCATATTAGGAACTTCTTTCACGATACTTCTCTTTGTACTTACTACAACTGTTTGGGGCTCCAGAACAGCTTTATACTGGCGTCTGTTTTCTGATTTATGGAAATTTATTTGCTCATACTGGCAGAAAATGCTAGAAATCTGCCTAAACAAACTTCAAGATGGTCATAAAGTAGTATTCTGACAGTAAGGAACTCTTACAAACACTGCTGCTTTCTTTCTGTTAAAGCAATGGTTTGAGTTGTCTGCCTTAGCTTTCAAAGTATGGGTGAACTTCATCAAATATTTGTCCAACGTGTAACTGCCCGCATTCTTGAACATTTTCAGTTCTCTTATTCTGAAGTGCTCAGTAAGAGTATACTAGCAGGCTGGAATTTAATAGATATGTGCAAAGGGTCAGAACTGATTTCAGACTACAAGTGCCTATCTTCAAATGCCACAGAGCATAGGGAAACCTGAATTCTGAACTGGGCAGAGGGAAAGCAAAAATTTGAAGGTTTATTGTTTTACTGTTGCCTACGTTCATAAACAGTAAGACTATATAGAAAAAGAAAAAAAAAAAAAAAAATTAGGTTATACATGTTAAAATCTGGCCCTCTGAATGACTGTCCTGGGTTAATGTTTGTTTGTTAGATAGGGCTAATGAAGTATCAGCCAGAGGTGAGAGCAGCAGGATTAATAATCTGTGTCCAGGCTACAGGGTGAAAATGTGGGCTACTGCATATTGAAAGTTGAGCTTTGTTACTGAATGTTATCAAAACTTTTCATCTTACATTTCCTTTACAAAAAGGATACTGATTTTGAACTGATGCTAAGGATTCAGTTTAGTTCCAGGTCAGAAAACCACTGAAAGGAGGAAGTATTAGTTGATACACACAGCAATACTGACAGTGCCTTGACTGTTTCAGACTCAGACTGGAGTTCTCAAAAGGTAGGAATACTCTGTTGCAATGCACAGAAAATCCCATGAAGGGTATGTTGCCTTAACTTCAGGGTGTGAAATCGGTGATCCTGGTGATTTTGCTCTATGAGTGCAAAAGCAGGCATTTCAGACTGATTACAAATCTGCCTGTATGTCATTTAAGCTTTGAATGTCTAACTTAAAAAAAAAAAAAACAATACTGCATGCTCAAATACTGTTGTTTATAAGTAATGTGAAGCATTGCATTTTCTTACTTCCTCTAAAACATGTACTGAAAGAACAGGAAAAGAAGTAAAGAATCAAAAGGGTTACTGACAGTATGGTTAATCCAAAGTTCTTAAGTGAGGATCAGGAACTTGCTGTGAAAGTCAGAAGCCACATCAGTGGATCAAAAAAGATGACCAGAACATACCGCAGTTATCGTGTTATGCAAAGGCATAACCAGAAATAAAGGTGTTGCTATGCCTGAGGAAATCCCTAAACATGGAGGGAAGACTACAACAGGTAACAAAGGATTACAGTCTCAAAAAGAAGAAAACTTTGTGCAGGGAAAAATAAGGATGAGAAGTATGGCCTACAAAGCAGTTCTGTTAAATACTGGCCTGTAACAATCAGACTCTGCACAGGTAATTCTGCTTCCTCGGGGTGGAGGTAATCTGTGACAACTGGTAAGTACAGTTCTGTCAACACTGCTGAGGTCCAGAGATCGTTTTAAAGGTAGACAGGCTTCCCCCAGTATACAGTGAGGCTGCAGGCAAATAATTCTCCACTGATAACACCTTTCCAAAGATAAAGTATGCCTTCCTGCCTGGGGGCTGCTTATATGGGTTAATATTTTCCACAGTTGCTACCTAAGTCTGATCCTATTAAGGTCTGATGACTAAAACCGTCAGTCAACTGAAAAGCCACACTGACTGGCCATTTAGTCAGAAACTGAAGGCCCAGAATAGACACCAAAGACAATAAAAGACAACCCCTTAACCTTACTGAGCGTCGAACTAAGAGGTAGAAGACTTAGTATTGAGCACAAGCGCATTTTGATACTATATACAGCTGGGATTTGGCAGGTGGCTTATGCAAAACTAAGACATGGCAAGTTTGAAGAAAACATCATGCAGAATTCAAAGAAGCTGTTCCTCTCTGAAGCATCAGTTTTATCGAACCAGGCCAGCACATAGTTTCTTCCTTACTATTATATAATATGTGATACGATTTTAAGAAATGCTATATTATACCAAAAAGAGGAAAAGCTTGAAATTGTGGAAAGCAGATCTTCCAAGGAATAACCAGGCAGTATATCTTCTCCTAAGAGATTGCATTAACCACATTTTTTTGCTTCCTGGGCGTATTGCAGAAGATGCTCAGGCAGCTTCCCTTCTGTCACAAACGGTACCAGTTTTACTGACTGTCTTGAAACATCTCTCCTAAAACAATTTTGGGCCTCTCTACAACTAGAAAACATAGTTTTTCAAGTACAAGCTTGGTTTCTCATCTTTCAGCTATTTCCCATTAAGATTCTGCACTTCTGTCTGATAACAACACTAAGCTTCTTTTCTTCTGTGAATGTGACTTTGAGTACTGTCAGCAAGTATGGTCCAGGCTCTTTGGCTGTCTGGTCAAGGGCATTCCTTATGTAAATTATTTTAACAGCAGTTAAATTACAGCCAAAGAAGATTTCTACAGCTCTGTCCTACCTGCTAACCTAGTAAAAACAAAGTGCTTAATGCAGTCTGAAGTCACTGATTGTTTTGCACCTAGCAGTATCTCTTTTGATTCACAGTGAAGTAACCTTCAAGTTAGTTGAGCACCCTTTTACTATCTGTACTCTTTTTTTCTCCCTCTAAGCATCACCTGTGTCCAGCTAGACTATGTTTACTGAATAACCAACCCACCACTTTAAAAAAAGGCTACACCTTTCCCTACAGTGAAATAAGGCATTTAATGCACCATATGTCTCATGTACAATGAGACTTTCTAGCATCCATTTACTTTGCAACAAGGTCCTACATCTACTTCATAAAATTAGAGACTTGCACCTGCAGAAAGCTCCTATTTGTACTGGAATCAATGTGTTCTCCTTTTAGCAAACAGTTAATAATACTGGAAATGAGGCTATTGGAACTATAAGAGCATAGAAAAATCTCACTATATCTCAGTGCTCCTTAAGACTGCATTTTCTGACATACTACACGTTAATACATAAGCTGTACACGCAACTGGCATTTACTTATTTCAAAGCACCACTAACAAAACAATGTCTAACAGTCTGGCATCCTTTACCTTAAACTTTACTCTAATGCAAGCAGTATCTCCTAAGTACTTCAGAATTCAGAAGGCACTCAGTGTCAAATGGGGATCTAGGTTACTTATAAATACGTTTTAGCCTTCAAAAAACACTACAGATGATCACAGTTTTTGATCACAGCGTGCAGTCAAGCCTCTTCACATTACAGACGTTCGGTTAGTCTAAAAGTTCGGGAGCTATGATCAAGAATAACTCAGTAAAATAAGAATATTTACAGAATATTTAAGAATATTTATAAAACAGAACTTTTATTTATCAGTAGATTGTCTTAGTAAATTAGGTTGATAGGAGCAAGTAGTTCCAGTACTAACACCCAAGTACCTGGTGAATTCATGATTTGACTTCTGTTTCTTCTACTTGAGGTAGAGTGTCCCAAACTGGCTCCTGGATGTGTTCAGGTATTTTCTCTATCTTTGTCTAGTATGGAAGGAAGGACACAATTTATTATACCAACTAGTTAACATCTAACTACCATGCCTTGTTTATTTTGGTTTCGGATATTTATGGGATTAGAAGTGCCACCTAGTGACGTTTTTGAGTAATACAGCCTCCTTTCAATACTTAGAAAAAACAGCCTTCACAAACTACATGTGTTTCTTCTAGTGACTTTCTAAAGGATTCAGTAATTATTAGTATTTGCATCTCGACTTAATCTCACAGCAGTTAATAACATGAGATGGAAACTTACCTTTTTTACTTCCATGGCAACCCCTTCAGGTAGGTTTCGTTCAACATACTCTAAGTACACTGCAGCAGTACTGCCCGTTAGGTGTTTTAACTAAAACAGAAGCAATGTGCTTTTTTAGTGAAAGACTATTACTAATACTTCAAATGGAATATGAAAAAAAGGAGTTTGTTCTGACTTCTCTAGTTTTTGCAGCGGGTCCAAGCATCTTACACTAAGCCAGCTCCCATAAAATTCAACACAGGCAGGTAAGCAGTACTTATCTTATGCAAGTATAAAGTAGCAATTCCATGCAGAACTGTATATATACTGTGTGCTCATACGTATTGATCATGATAGAAATGGACCTTAATAGTGCAAGAATCAGATCAAACTGCAGGTTAGGCAAGAACTCACAGCTTTTTTATACTCTCAAAATTCAAGCTGGATTGAAATCCCCCAACTCCAGAACTCTACCATGTTCTTGATTCTAGTTTCTCTTGGAAAGCAGAAGTTGTGTTTATGGTCTGTGGGCAGCCATCAGCAATGCTCTACTGTCTGAGGACTGAGGGCAGAGACACATTTTACTAAGCACAACTACACCATAATAGACCTACAGGCCACAAAAAGCTGGCAGTAAACTTTTATTCTGAGAAGGTCAACCACAGCTGCATACTAAACCATATATAAGTCTGCGTCACCAGCCACAGAACTAGTGGTTTGTACACACTTCCTTTCTGGTATTTCTCCCCTTACAATTTTAGTTTGTCACATGGTGTTGCACAGGGCAAAAGTGTTCAAAATATCAAGCACGCTCACGGAGAACAGAACTCTCAGTTACCACCACGACAATGACTTACCTGCAGCATCTTCCCTTCCCTGAGAAAGTTCTTATCCTACAGATTATTGGAAATTAAGAGCATAAAATATATAAAGGTAACTCTGATAACTACCTTATTTTTAAATCATTCTTTCATATACTGGTCAAAATCAACGTTGCAGACAAAAATAAGATGGGCTACACATTCAGAATAAGTTGTGCTACATTTGATGTACCTACATCATTGCCCTCCTACTTTACACCCATCATTCATCTCCCCAAGCTAATTGAATTAATATTTCTTCCTTTTACATCTTTCTTACCTCCAAACAGGTGTAATGTGTTCTCATTTCATACTGAACTCTGTGCTTCTTGTAAATGTGCACAGATTTTAAAAGCGTAAGTCGTTCTATCTTCTTTGGAGGTCTATGTCTGAACAAAGAACAAAGAGAAGATGCTGTAACGTTGAATTTTATATAAATGATGTTACTAGAAATTATCTGAGATTATGGTGAAATTTCTGCTCTTATCTGACATTTAGAAGATCCACAAGGCAGTATGAAGTACTGGTACACGTTAGTATTAACGCTAAAGCACTGATGACTGTAACAAGAGTATTTCTGGTATCTTTCATGCAGTTACAATGCAACCCTACTACAGCAGCATTGCAAGTAGCACTGCTTCTGCTTTCTATCACCACGCTACCATCTAAGAAGTATCAGATTTATAATCTGAGAAGGAATGTCAGATTAAACTCATTTCTTCTAAAAAGGGAAATACCTGCAAGCACGGAATTTGAGTTACAGTAGATCATGTAAAAAGCATCTGACATCACATCATGCTACAGATGGGTTACTTACACTTTTTCAACAGTGATGCCAAGTTCTTTAGCTGCAAGCACAGCAAAATACTCGTAGCTGTCCAACACAGCTTTATCGTGGCCTTTAACCAAAAGGGACAGTCTCCGGTACAGTATTTCTGGTTCATCTGAAATAGACACCTGTATTTTTTAAGAAAAGGTAAGTGTTACCGCTCCATGCTCTCCTTTATTAATCCAATCACTGCATATCTTCTTAGCCTGTGTGTCCCGTTTGTAAAAGAAGAACCCCCCCCCCCCCCTCCAAACACAGTTATCTGCTCAGTTGATGTTTACCTCCAAGAGGATAACTGTATTAATTTCGATCAACAGAGATCCTTCATCTTACTGTCCCTGGTAAGTGTGAAGAGAAACCTAACTTCTGAATATTCAGGCAAGATTTCTCAATCAAAAACACAAAGGGAATGTTAGCTAAAAGGACAACATTTGCAAAGGCAAGAAAAATAACTTCTTGTTAAAGCAAGTTTGGAGCAGCAATATGAGCGTTCTAAATAGAAGTGTGAAAATACATGAAATTCTCAAATGTCTATTGGTTATCATTATGGTCAGGTACAAGAATTCTCACCTTCCTAAAATAAAGCTACTTAGATATACCAGTCTTCCCCAGGCATATTATCCTTTCTATTTGCCTAGGTTAGAAGTCTGTGACTTTCAAGTTACAATTTTATGACTCTTAGTTCGAGCATTCATTTCTAATGGCCTGGGCTCACTGTTCATCTGAAAAGCCCTGGTTTATTCTCCTGCAGTTCAGAGCAGTAATTCCAGCACGCAGCACATGTGGCAGGAAGGCTGGTTTTGAGTTGTGGTTGAACCTGGCAGGCAGCTCAGCACCACAATTTGTTCACTCACTGCCCCCTCCCAATGGGGAGAGAACTGGGGGAAAAAAAAACAACAAAGTAGAACTTGTGGGTTGAGATAAGAACTATTTACTGCAACAGAAAAGAAAGAGGACAAAAACAGCAGTAATGTAATATAAAAATAAAAAAAGAAATATGTAAATATGCTGTATGTGTGTGCGTGTATTCCTCTCTCACTCTATACACACACACACACACAAAGCAAGGGATGCACAACACAGCTGCTCCCTACACACTGATCGATGCCCAGCCAGTCTCTGAGCAGCAGCAGCCCCTCAGTCACCTCCTCTCACTTTCCAGCTTTTACAAGAAGACTCCCTATGGTATGGAATATCCCTTTGGCCAGTTCAGGTCAGCTGCCCTGGTCCTGCCCCCTCCCTTACCCCTCAGTCCCCTCGCTAGCAGAGCAGTAAGAGAAGCTGAGAAACCAAACCATCCTTGGCTCTGTACAGTGCTGCTCAGCAGTAAGTAAAACACTGGTGTGTTATCAACATGGTTTTTCTCCTAAAGCCAAAACACAGACACTACAAAGGAGAAAAGCAACAAAGCGGCGACTGTGAGCTACAGGAATCATGCTGAAAATACAATCTCAAACAGCAGTAATCTAAACTGTTTCTTACTCTAAGGCCAATTTGACATCATTGAGACTTAAAAAAAAAAAACAAACACAACAAACCACCTGAAATAGAGGGATTTACTTCTCTCTATTCTCTTCATAATTACAATGGCATACAATACCCTGCTCTATTAAACACTTACCAGAGGATTAGTCTTAGGTTCCTCTGTATGAACATGGGATCCAGAGAATCGTCCTCCCACCAAGTCAAAGTTTCTAGATTTATGGGGAGAAATTAATGTTGAAGTTGCACTTTCTGAAGAAGCATGGGGGAAAAGTGGAAGGGAAGAGGGTCTGTTATACTTACGGAAGAAAACATTGCTTTTGCATAACTCTGCTTGCATAGTTGACAGGAAAAGATGATCCCTGTATAAAACAAATGGTCAAATTGCTTTTTTTTTCTTCACTGGAAAGTAGGCAGCAAACAATACAGACTTATCAAAGGTTACTTGTACGAGCAACAGAGCATAATGCATTGCTTGACATTGATCTGCCAAACTGTAAAGCTTGCTCCTTCAGAAAACACAGGAAAACAGGAGCATGGAATTATCTACAATTGTGTCATAAAAATAACAGCAAGCCCCCTCCACACATACACAAATCTCACAGAGCAAACAGACAAACAATCATCAAACAGAAACAACAAGAGAAATCCCACACATTAGGGAAATAATACAACAGTTTGCAGCTATGATTAACCAGGCACCCAAACAGCAATCACAAAGTAACTCTTTATTAGAAAATACATTTTGTGTGGTATCAGATCATTTTTATATATAGTAATGTTTTCTCCATAGTTGTACTTTGACAGTACAGTGAAACCTCCTCAGATGAACATAAGTAGGACTTGCTGCTGTAAAAGCAGTTGAGAAGTGTCCTATAAAGGATACTACAGAGAAACTTAGCTTCTGAACTTAACTTGAGATTTCACTTTTTTTTTTTGCAGCGAAACATTCCCTGTGGTTTTGACTATTTGTCCCATTGAAGAGAACACAGAAACAGTTCCAAAAAGCACATTAATTACTGAACTTTTTTTTTGGTATGCGTTAAGTAGTGAACCCAAATGTCAATTAAGACATACCATACATCTTTCATACCAAAAAAATCTCTCCCTTCTGACATGGCTTTTAGCTTCCTACCACTACCTCACCATTTGGCAAAGGACTCCCTGAGACCTAAGAACGTTAAATAAATACATCTAAGGAAATTACCCTGATCCTTACACCTTCATTCTGTGTCTGAAATCAGAATACCATCTTCCCCCCATTAAAGGCAGCAGGAAGTACAGTATCATCACCTGACATCACATCAAGGAAAAGATATGCCCGTAAGTGTAGAAGTTTATATTCAGCAAAGGGCTCACACTGTGTGTATGAGTACATGGCACAGAACCTATGCAGATGACAAAGAGGAGATTACAGATTGGGCAATCATTGGGTACATAATATGTTGCTGTAAGAAGACCAAAAAAGTAATCAGGAATTCAACCAGCGCTTTGTTTTTGTGCATATGCAGTCTCTGTTATATAGTCTGTTGCTTTATCTACCTGGCCTTGGAGAATAGACTACTTATTTGCAGGCAAAGATGCACATCCTTAGAGCATGCATACCATGTACCATGTCCTGTGCTTTAGAATACATAAGGAACAGCCCTTGTAAAACAGACAAATATAACAGAACACTTACCTAACTCTAGTCTTTACAGTACTGCATGATTGTGCATATTATCCCAACCACTTGCAGCTCCATTTTGTCACTAGAAGTGCAACTATACACTGAATCTAAAGTTCTTGTAAAATAAAATTAAAGCTGCTCTATGCAAATTTGAATAAAGCAATGCTTGCAGTATCCCATGTAACAAAGATGGCATTCAGCATTAGAGTGCTTTAGCAGCTTCTTTTACTTAAATACTTGACTTAAATACTTGATGCCCTTTCGCTAATGGCTGCCATAGGAGTAGAAGGGACAATCAAAGTGATACAGAATTCAATTCCCAATTTGAAACACTCCCAGTGCCAATCAGCCTCAGTCGGCTGGAGGAGGTCCTGGAACACACAGGAGATGGATGCCTCCAAGGGGAGCGAGTCCACAGGGCAGCACATGCGCACAGGGGCTGTGTGGGGCTTCAGAAACCCAATGGGAAATGCATCACATCAGAATCCTCCCAACGTCTGAGAAGGCAGTTGCTTTTCAAAGTCTGCAATAGCAGAACCACCACTACTTTATATTTGAAAAGATTTCCCAGTTTTCACATCGTAAGTTCAAGACCTCCATATCCCAGTTACCGCTCCTCGTTACCCCCTTACAACCAGAGCAATAGTTACGACAGACTATAAAACAAGGCATTCCAAAGTCCCGACACATATGGCGACGGACAGAAGCGCTGCCACACGCCACAGAAACTTAACCCGTAGCTAAAGGGACACCAACGAGCAGGACCGGCCCCCAGGAAACACTCCCCACCTGGCAAAGCCTCCTCCACAAGCACCGCGCGGCCATCTTGCCTCCAGCCAGAGGAGCGCGACCCGGAAATAGAAAGTGGCCTCATCCGCCACCTTCCGCTCCCCGCTGTCCTGATTACGGAAGAGCGCCCCCCGCCGGCATGGCGGAGCCGCGGTCCCCTCAGGCGTAGCACTGCGGCACCGGCGGGCGGGGCCTCGCGCGGGGGAGGCGGAGGCAGGGCGCCGCAGCCCGTATGGCGCCCGCAGGCGGGCTGCCCTCAGGGCCGGGCTGGCCGCAAGGGCGCTGCCGCCTGTCACACGCGTTCCCTGCTGACAGCAGGACCTGAAACCAGCACAGATCACGGGCTGTATGAAACGCATCGATATTTTTATTTTGTTACTTCCTCTGCCGCCTAGAATTAACAGTCTGCCTTTTTTTTTTTTTTTTTTTTTACACTAAAGCACCTAAAATATGTACAACCATCTTCTAATAAAATAACAGTTAAATACTGAAAATAAGATTTTTTTTTTTCTCATAAAATATGTTTTCTGTATGTACAGGTTTCAGCAAAGAGGACCGAGTTGAACAGCGAACAGTTTTCCATCATCAACCATCAGTAATAAAACAGCTTGTGTGCAACACAACTGCCCGACGTATGTACAAAGAGAACAACAGCTGTGTAACATCAGCCAGTGCCACACTTGGGCAAGTCCATGTCAGGTGCCTAAATCGTGTACTGTGTATGAAATTGCTGCTTTTGTCTTCGGAATGGTTTCTTTGGTTGTTGGATGACCGTCTTGGCTGTGCAGTACAGCGGCACCCGATGGCTATGACAGAAGCAGGCATCTATACACATGTATTCATGTACCCACGCCAGGAGCAGCACAGCTACCTGCCCAGCTGTTGCTACAGAGATTTCACTGTAGATTCTTTAGCACAGAGCTGCTCTTCAGAATGGAGCCTGCAATTTCCTACTGTACTTCACCCCGTTCTTCAAGAACTCTCACTGACTTCCGTGACCATTTTTCTTTCACACAGCTTTCTTCCCACCACCAAGACGGGAACCTGAAAACATTTCCATTTTGCCAGGGTAGCAGCCTTTCTCAGAGAGGTCCTTGAAATTCAAAATGATACAGGCTTGGAAGAGGAAGCAGGCTCTACTGTATTGTTTGTGCCACATGCCCCTAGAAGCCAACCCAGGTCACAGCTCACCAGAGCTCCCACTTTGCAAACGCTAAGAGTTGTGCAGACTACAAGATTTACCATTGGGATTTAGCTGGGAGCTTACAGCTGAGCACTCAGCCAGCTGAACCTGGGTTGCATGGGCCCTGTGAAAGTGATGTCACAGCACGGACAGAATTGTTAGGAAGTGTGCTGACAGATAGGTCAGGAAAGGAAAGAAGGCTGGTGCCTCATCTCTTCTCTCATCTCTCAGGCACAGCGATTGAGAACATCATCCATTCTGTAGCAACGGGAGCAAAATCCCACCCTCTGGTCAAAACTAACTAAAATGTTTCTGAACCCCCAAGACAAATAGAACAAACCACACAGATGGGAACTTCACTAAACTAAAACTGAGAAGTGACTGCTGTTCTCCTAAAGGGTTGTTCTTTACTATCAGAACGTTTGACACGAAGTGAAAACTTCAGGCCATTTGAATTTGTGTATTTGGCTTTGACAGAGAAGTCACCTCTCTTCTAGTGAGTCCCACTGGTTTTGAAACTGTGGTCCAGTACTCCTATACAAAGGTACTGTGGCTTACCCTCATTTTGCATAGTTACACAAAAAAGACAAGACAGTAGAAAATAAGATCCTCCATCTCTCAGAGTCCACTTAAAGTGTTAGAAATGTGACAAAAAGACTTCAACAAAAAAAAACCAAAACCCCACCCGTAAAAAAAAAACCTGGAAACTGGAAGATCTGAAGTCAGTCTTATAAAATATTTTATAAAATTAGCAACACTCCTCCACTGTGAAAGATTCACAAGAAAATCAGTGCTACTACCTGTGAAAGTTCAAAAATCATTGCTCTTGTTGTACTGTTCAAGGTCCACTCAATCTAACTCAACTTCTTCCCGTGGTTCTAGATTTTCTAATGATTCTGTAGGGTACAACTGTTTTTAGATTTTATTGAAGTAGAAAACCAAATCCAGATGTACAGAAGTGAATTTAGCCATCAGGCAGGTAGATCTGAGCCTGAAGAAAGAGAAACAGTAATTAAACAGCGTCATCTCACCTTTGGGATATGTTTTATGAAGTAAACAACACTGAATTTGATGTAATGAGGAAGACTGAAAATGGCACAAGAACAACACTTCATGTGTAGAAATAATAACTAACATATGCTGAAGGCATATACTCCATCAATCTCTGTTCCACAGACAAGAATGTCTCCCTGTATTTGCCTAAGAGAGTAAGCTCCTGCAATGCTCAAAAATATGTTCCTAAAATCACTGACATGGCTATTCAACAATGTGATTTATTGTCACATCAAAATATATTTCCTGTGCAATCTGATTGCCAACGCAGTGTTCTTGATTCAGTGTTCCCATGAGTTGATGTGAACCACAGCACAATCATCCTTCTTCAACTCCTGAATTAGGTCATTTTAAAATCAGCAGATCAAAGCCTTGTTAGAAATGAAACTCTAAAATGTACAATGTAACCAAAGCTTTTATGAACTGCCTAACATATATGCATTAAGGCAAGACAGAACTGAAAAAGTACTGTGATACAGAAAATGGTAAGGTGATGATACAGTCACTCCTGTATTTATTTCACAGTTAAAGCAGATTTTTTTCTCTACTTCCCTTAAAATGACAGCACAAAGAAAAAGAACATAATCATCTCCTTAATAAAAATGACATTTAGTTTCTAGAAGATGCTGGAAGTGATCCAGTGCAGGCAAAAAATAAAATAAAATCCATCAGAAATGTGTGAAGATATCCTTGTAAGTGGGGTAAAGTGAAACCTGGAAGAGTTTAAGACTAAAGATCCTACCGAGGGAAATGACAGCAGAACCGTGACCTTCTCCGATTACTGGCCTTGGAAGATACCAGCAAAATAAGCCCAGATAAAACACCTTATAAGAATATTTGTACCAAGTATTTATTTCCTCCCCCCAGAAACACAAATTAATAAAAAAAGGGAAAAAAGCATATTTCTTTTCTGGACCTGGATAAAAGAATTATCATTTTTCATCAGGTAGTTTACAATCAGTGGGGAATAAACGAACAGTCCAGGTTCCCTGACTGATGCATTCAGGGTGTGCTCAGTAGCTGTCTTTATCAAACAACTTTATTTACAACTCAGCATCATCCTGCAGTAGATCTGCATCTTCATCATCCAACAAAAGGTCAGCATCCATGACTTCATTCTCTTCCATGACGCCACCTAACTCCTGAACAACATCGTCATCAATGTCACCGACATTTCCAACATGTTTAACCAAACTCATGTGATCCAGAGGGATCAAACTATGCCCAGCTGGCCCAGTAGTTCTCACAATAGTGGCTGCCATTTCTGCTGCCACTGCAGCTTTCTGAGCCTTCTGCCTTTGCTGTTCTTCTTTTTGTCTGTGTGTCTTCATATGAGCATTGCGGCTTTTGATTCTGAAAAATACTCTAAAATTTTAAAGGGGAAAAAAAAAAAAGCAGATAAAAGTACATTGCTTTTGATGAAGGGAGCCAAAAAACACTCAACAACCTATCAGTACATTTGCCTCCCTGTCCTGAAATAGAAGTCTGCAATGCCATGGTGAGAATTTCAGGGACCGACTACCAGATTTGTACATCCTGTCAGCATCAAAATGGCCTACTCTGACTCTGCTGAAGCTATTTTGCAGTTCCTGCATTTGCTTCAGTATCTATGCACATCCTAATTCTGCCTGAGCTCAGTTTCACTACATTCTTCCACAAAAAGCAGAAAGCGGAGGAATCTCGTGTTAGAATGGAAAAACTCAAGCAAGGAAATAAAGAAAGTTACCCACGCCCATGCCATGCAAGTCTGTAATGAAGCAGGAAATTGGAGTGTCACATGTAGGAACTCTAATAGAGAAGTAAATTCAGGAATATTACATGAAATGCTGCAGGGGAAGCATCCAGATTGTCATGCAAACCTCCAAACTGTCATGCAAAACCTCTGCAGAATTTGGTAAGAGAACATGATGTTTTATGGGGAAACTGTTCTTTCGAGACCATGAGAGCAGAATAGTTTGTTGCAATACTATTCATTTGAAAAACAAATAGGCAGAGGCGGTGCAGTACTGCAGACAGTTGTATTCACTTACTTGCCACATTCCTTACAAGGAAAAATTGTTGTTGGGTCAGTCTCGCCACTTGTTGTGCTGTGGGCAGGTGAACTCTTGATGGAGCAGTACCCGCTCTGTGTACCAGATTTCTGCTTAGTGCCTGCAATGGTGCATCGTGGCTTTGTCACCTGATTTGTACCTCCATGAATGCGAGCGTGGCCATTTAGTGCTTGTCGGGAACTGAACACCTGATGGACAGCAGAGTGGAGAGAATTAAAAATAAAAATCAAGACAGACTTCACTGCAACAGGAACTGCATGAAGAAGTATAATGAATGCATACAATAAAAAACATCTGTACGTGTCAGATATGCACACTAACAATTTTCCCGTTCAAATGTTGCTTGCTCTCAGCTATTCTCCATTAGAATTAAACTAACTTAGTTGTAATAAAAGAAAACCAATGAGCTATCTTACTCTTATAGTTATTTAATAAAAAGGTAATCAGGGCTGTCATTACACAGCACTTCTCATCCCTACATCATACAATTCTATGTACAGATCAGCATACTGTCTGTATTGAATAACAAGGGATTTCAAAGCAGACAAAATCATTTGTCCAAAGATATTCAGGAGGTATCACTGGCCAGGAATAGCCTATACATCTGATTTCCAAAAATCACTATATGTTAAGATACGAAGCCCCCGCTATTATATATATTTATTATATTTGAAGACATCAAACACACGTACAGCACCACAGTTTGGCATTTCACAGATGAAAGAGGATGAAGAAAGTGAAAGACTCTGAAGGGTAGGCAGGTCTATAGGTCCAACAAGAGGGATAGCTGGTGGGTCAGGAGACTTCTGCATTTCCCTTTCTTCCTTTCTGTCTTCTTCAATCTCCTCATCTTCCTCTAACACTTCCTCTTCTCCACTTGTCTGAAATAGATGGAGCATTTAAGAAATACTAGGAATATGGCAAACTACAGACACTAGTGGATAGTAGTATATAGCCAAGTCTGCTTCTAGGGTTCAGTGTTTTTCCCCATCCTGGCTGAAATTCTCATCTTGCTGGAGCTACCACAACTTCACAGATAAATTGCAGGTAATGAAGCTTCACTGCTGCACTCAAAATGCCCTCCAACTATAGTACAGAGTTGTGGTCCAGAAGCCTACAGATGCCAAGGGGCAATACTGCCCCCCACTTTTAGGATGGTGATGTACACTATATTCATAGTTGAATTAAATGATTTAACTTAAAAAAAATTACAAAAAAAATCAAACATGCCTCTTAAGAATGCTCGGAGTACCTTTAATTCAGACCTTGCACACTATGAATTCATTGCCAGCCTGTATAAATGCTAGTTTTATCACAGTGTCTGAGCTTTTCAGGCATGCGTGGTCACACATACATATGCAGAGGACTGATTTATAGATGTTTATCGATTTAACTGGTAGCAAAGCTGTAATAGTTGAACTAGAGTTAGACAATGCACTGGTCAAAACACGACAGTCCAGGAATACAAAACAGAACATTCATACAGAATATAACTTAGAATTATGGAACAACAGAAGTCAGAAAAGACCTATCTCACCTAGCTCATGTCCTATGTCACCTAGCTCAACTTCCTGCTCAAAACAAGATAAACGTCAAAATTATCAAGTGTTACATTGATATGATTTCTTCTGGACTTACCATGCATTCCTCTCTCTTCTTCTCTAAACGTGTTCTGTGTTTCCGTCCCCAGCGCAGGATTTTCTTCCAGGTATAGTAGTATTCCACGCATTGTGCAACTGTCTTAGACTTAACCTGCAGTTAAGTAATTGCAGAAATAGTTTAATCTCAAGTTTTCATTTTAATTCAACACAACTTTAATATATTCCAAGAGAAAGGTTTTATTTACCAAATATTCAAATGGAGAAATAAAGGCAATTCAAATACAACAGAAATACTCTTGCAGAATAATTTTTTTAATTATTGTTTGTAAGTCAAATTTGTGTTGACTGTTTCAGCTCCAGTACACTTCCCTGGAATTCTCTAGACTCTAACTGGATAATGACTGAGGATGTACACTTACAGTGTGTATATATATATATATATATATATATATATATATACACACTTATCTCCAAGAATTAAGATTTGATTTTCAAAACCCCGAATGTTTTCCAACATTTTAGCCAACAACCAAGGTATTTAACTCTGCCACACAATTTGTCCTTTTTGCTTTGTGACACAACATGTCACAAATGAAGCTCAAACACAATCTCACTTTAAGAACACGTTTCAAGGCACAACACCTGTGACATAGGTAGCTGTTAACAAACTGCTGGAGAACACAAAGGCATTATTAGTTGGCCACCGCGTGTCCCACACTCACAATGCCATGACTTGGGTTTCAATGTGTCAGTTTTTACATGTAATAACAAGAGGAACAGATTATTTATCTTTTTACCGGTGCTGCAGTTGCATAAAGAAGTACATCGATGGAAAATACCACTCCTTACAGCACCCTTCTATCTGCTACTAGTTCTATGCCTGCAATAAACTGGTCTGTCACTGGAGGGAAACTGAAGGAGAACAAAATGCAGCAAATGGCCAAAAGAGTTGGTAGGACAGAAGCCACCTTACCATTTTCTGTACAAATATAAAATCTTTGCTGTAGGTGGACAATGCCTCTTTGAACAGCCTCCTTTCTTGATGTGTCCATTTGTCAGAGCCTTAAAAAAACGACACACACAGTGAATTCATTAAAAGCAATGAAAGCCTACCACCTTGATGTTGATGTAACACCAAAAGTGGGAAACCTCAAGCACATGCTTGTGACTGCTGCTACCCAAATGCAAGTATGGCTGTACTGACTCAGACTTCAAGTCCACCTAACCAGCGCTCTGTCTCCAGCAGCAGTCACAGGCAGTTGCCAAGGAAACAGTAAAATCAGGGCAAGCAAATATAACGCCTCTCCCTAACTTCTCCTAGCCTCTGACCACTTGCAGTTCAGAGGATTTCTTTAATCTGTTGCGATTTGCTTATTTCATAACCACTCTTCTAAGTGCTGATGCAATCTTCTTTCCAATTAATTGGGTCTCTTGCCACCACAATATCCTTTGCCAAGGAGTTCTGCAGATCAGCAGACCTTCTGCATGAAGAAACCACCTCCTTTTCTTTGATTCCTAGCTCCCAAGTAGCTTCACTGGATGACCTCTTGTTCTTCAAGTGGAAGAAAAAACAAACCCATTCTTTACGATCACTTCCATGCTATTTGGGATTGCATTTTGTTTCTGTCACTTCCTCTCCAGACGAATAAGCCCAAGTCACTTCTACACCACTGGTCATGACTGTTGTCCCTCTGTGAACACTTCACTACTAAAACATTCCTTTAGAGACACAGGGACCAAAAAGGCAGATAATACTCAATCTGCAGACCTGCACAGTGGCACCACCATGTTCTCTAGTTTCTTAACATCTGACTTGTGGTTATTTTTTTCTTTAAGCTTCTGTAAAATGCAAAGGTGACGTTTTCATAGAACTACCATCATAATCCCAAGGACTTTTTCTAATGGGCAAATATCACCACAGAGTTGATCATTTTAGACGCAATGCTTGCACTGCCTATTCCTACATACACCACTTTATCTTCAGCTACACAGAAGTCCACCTATTGTTTAATTCTCCAGACACTAACTCTCAAAAAATCCCTTCACAGCTTTTCACGTGTATGGCTTGAGGTAAGACACAAATTCTTTGAGATTGAGGCCTCAAGTAAATGGAGAGGGTACAGCAGTATGAAAATCATGCAAAGTGCTTCCTGATCAGTTAATGGAAGCTGTACATACAGCTTTCAAATATTATTATTCTGTTTGCTTCACCAGCCTAACTGCCCATGAAAATGCAAAATCAACATTTAAATAGAAATAATGTGCGTCTCCTCAGCATCGGTCAAACAGAAGGAACACAGAACTGCTCTACTGCATCAAATACCAGTGTCTTGATTGTAAGAGTAGGCATCATTTACATTAAAAGAAGGATATACAAGAAGCCATAAAGCAGATTCCTTGAAATGACTCTGAGAAGATTCTACTGCAGTCTGTCTGAGAGTATGTGGAACTTTCATCATTAAAAGAAATCCCAAATGTTCCTGTCAGTGTTACCATTCTCCACACAAATGCTTGCCTCTGCATTGAACTCAATTAACTTGGGCTTGCCACCATGTGTGGTATTCAACTCTGCAGGTTATTTAAGTCTAATAATATACACATTTTTTATTAACTGCAAATGTTTTGCTTTTCAGTGTCAATTCCCAGGCTCACAGGCCTAGAGAGAGTATCTCATCACTCTGTTATATACTGAAAACTACAAAATTAACTTTTCTGCAACCTGTTTTCTGTACATTTTCCCAGTACTGGCTATAAGCGTGCATTAGCTATTTCCACAGAGATTTACAGTAAAGCTCTCAGTCTAAGTGTCAAAAAAAGGCACTGGCTTCAAGCAGCAAATTTTATTTATTCTGTTATCACCCAAAGATCTTTCTGCTGACACACTGCCTCGCTGTCTTTCCTTCCCTGAACCAGTGTTGTTCCCTTTCTACACCACCTGCCACTCACTTGCTTTCACCCTCCCTTTGAGAAGGGGTAAATGCACTAATTCAGTCCAAAGCCTACTCTACTATGCCAAAATAACATTTTTAAAAGCTTGACAACAGCCCAGGATGGATTTTAGTTTTCAGGAAATCTCTCCAGTTCTCTCCTGAAATAATAATAATGATAAAAATCACTTCTTTGAACTAATTCTATTGTACAGCTAGGGATAATTCAGGCCTTACAGATTTTCCCCAGTAGCTACGGTATTAGCAGAGACCCTTATAAGATTATGAGGGTTAATTGGAAGTAACCTAATTAATAGAATAAATCCTGCATTAGGAAAAGAAACAGAAGAAAAGCTGTTTTTAACTCCGGTTGCTGGGAAACCACTTTTGCTCTTGTTAGCTTGAGGGAGACATACAGAATGTGTATAGAGAAATCTGCAATGCAGCAAGAAAGAATTTTGGACTTAGGAATACAGATCAAATTTTAAAGATGATCTTTAGGCTTAAACATTTATTATACATTTCTGCCATATTAAAATACTGGTTTTGCTCTGATTAACTCACAGAAATATCTTTTAAGGATTTGGGGGCTTTTGGCCCAATCTGTGGGTTTCAAGGGAACTACACCTCCACTCAGGGAGCTCTCCTTGAGAGGCAGCTCAAATCTATTCCATTCAGCATATGCTAGATCTGACCCATACACTGTAGCATCTATCAGAAGTTTTAAGACTACCTGAAGCACGCTATTTCAGAGAACACCTTTCCTGCCATTCTTACTGCAGGAGACCTGAGAAATTCCACTGCTCAAATGAAAAACAAATCAAGCATCTGAAAAAGCACTCCTCTTGTATTGGGCACGTGCTCCCCCTCTCTTCCCTAATACACCGTCCAGACAAATCATAGAATCGTGGAATGGAAGAATGGTTTGGAAGAGATGTTAAAGCTCATCCACTTCCAAGCCCCCTGCTATGGGCAGGGCTGCCACCCCCAGCTCTGGCTGCGCAGGGCCCCATCCAACCTGGTCTTGAATGCCTCCAAGGATGGAGCATCCACAACTTCTCTGGGCAACTTGTTCTTCTGCATCACCACCCTGTAAGTAAAAAATGTCCTCCTAATATCTACTCTAAATCTCCCCTCTTTCAGTTTAAAACCATTCCCCTTTACCCTATAACTATCAGACCAAGAAAACAGTTGGTTTCCCTACTGTTTATAAATTCCCTTTAAGTACTGGAAAGCCACCATGAGGTCTCCCCAGAGCCTTCTCTTATCCAACAGACAGCAAAGGATAAGGATGAAGAGAGTAGTGTGTTCTTCCAAGGAGCTGTCAGTCAACATGCCCCACTCTCTTGGTGAACAGAAAGGTCTGAAGTTTTACAACTTCCTCTCACAAACCAACAGGCTTCAAGGATAAACTACCACTTGAATCTTTGTCTGAGGTCAGTGCTGAGTCTGGATATTTACTGTCTGTGGTATCAGTTGATTCTCAGGAGTTCACTGTCATGCTCTATTATGGTCTACTCCACCTTACATTGTGACTGTTCCTGACAGCTGTTACTTCTGAATACAGAACAGGAAGCCCAAAGAGTTAACTGAAACAAATACCACTTGAAGTTACATTAAAGTATTCACACATTAGATTTTGAGAAATTCCCATATGCCTCGAGTGGCTGCTTATCAACCACAAAGACTATAATTCAAGAGCTACACAGTGCTAGAACGTAGCTGTCAATGTAAGCTGCAATCACATGCTGCATTTGAGAGCATTAAGTAATGCTTTGTCTTGTTATTTTCTGTTGCTTAAATCCACACTGCTGAGAATTTGTTGGGCTCTAAATGCAGACAATTTCTTTTCCTCCTTAAGAAGTAGAGCTATTCTAATGTCCACAGGTTTCAGTGCTAGGTACAAATATTAGCATCTTCCCATGTGAAAGATGAAATAAAACATATTTCCTAGCTCCTCCCAGCATCACAATAATATACTTATTAAAACTACTGTGAATTTGCCTCAGCAAAGGCTATTGCTCCTCTGACACAAGCAAAAATTTTTTTATCTGCTGAGCTAATTGAACCTCTCATTGATGATGAGGCTGCTGGGATCTCTCTTCATCTCCCTGATTTCCTCCCCTGGCCCACCTCACATATGCTTTGTGTTACCTCTTCAGACAAGAACCCCCAGGAACCCGTTACAGCTCCTGGCTTGACATCCTCCTTCATCCAGCCCCATGTCCACCCTTTGGACTGCAACAGAGTTGTTTTCAAAGGCACAAGCCATCTCCCTCCTCTAAAAATCAAATCTGATCTTCACCTTCATTCACTCTTGTGATTAGCCACCATCAGACACATTTCTGCTCTTGTCTCAGGTCCTGGCCAGGAGTTTGTTACAAAGAGTCCTTGTTACTTAGAAATCTGCTACAGTCAGCAAGTAACTTAATTCTACACTTAAGTGACACAATGAGTACAACTGGAAATGAGTATATGACCCTGAACATTGTGATTGTCTGACTGAATACCAGAAGATTCTCAGCTTATTTCCACCACAGCCTAAACTGGAGATAAAGTCTTATGTCCCTTATGTAAAACTCCATGTTTCAAAGTAGCTGTTAGGCACTACAAAGCCTTGAGCAACAATGTGGACTTCTGCAGAGGAGGGACGTTTGCTAGCTTGAGCTATGCTTAGGTGATGATAACATCACTCTGTATTTCACAGAGCACTTCTGCTTCATAACTGAGATTTTTGCTGTGTTTGTTAAAGTTGACACCATTCCAAACCTGTTTCTTTTAGGCTAGATCCATGCAAATAGAGGCTCTGCATTCTGCACAAAGACACAAGAGAGCTATAGTACTGTCTCTTTCGATGGATGCTCATGATTATCACATTCACAGCGCCACATTAGAAGAGAAAGGCATTACAGCAGACACAGAGTAGGAAAACACAACAGAGTAGGAACATCTTACTGCCTGTAAATTAATAATCTATAAATAGTAGCAGTTTTAAAAGAAGATCAACATATTAAATTCTAGTTAAAGAAAAATAAAAACCCAAGGCAGTTTTAAACCTGCAGAACCCTACACAGAAACATGAATACAGGGTTTCTCTACATAATTCATCAAGCAAAACTGTCAAACTTGTAAACAAAAGGTTCTGGAAGTTCCACTCAGCACTGTCCACATCACCCTCTATTAGAGGCTGCCATCCCAGCAGCAGACAGCAGAGAGTGCAGCGGGATCCCACACACCAAGCTTGGGATGCCAGCCTTGGACTCTGGATACAGAGTAGATACAGAAATCGCAAGGAAACGTACCAGCATAGTGGTAATTTGCCAAAGGATGACACTTCAATCTCACTGGCTTCCTCAACAGCAGCTTCTCAACAGTAACCTAAATGAATAAGCAGAGAGAAAAGAAAAAAAAAAAAAAAGAATTAGCAAATGCAGTCAGTTGCTCCATATATTTGTATTTAGAAGTCTATTTGGTAGGATAACATGAAATCAGTCTGGTTTTTTTTTTTTGTCATAAAAAAAAATCACAACAAATGATTCCAAACCCCACTGACAGTGTAGCCCATGTAAGAGCAATTAATGCACACTTGTCTGTCCTTAATTAGCACAAATGTGGCTATTATCAACGTCCAGCAATTCCCTCCCTTCTCTTTGCCACAAACCAGTGCAATTACAGTGTTTAATTTGATAGTATTAATACTAATATTTAATGGCTGATTTGGTAACTTTTTTTTAGAACATCTGCTTAAGTCAACATCTGCTAAGAATGACACCAAAATAATTAATTCTAGTTTGGATCATGAAGAAAGATGATTTTGGGGATTCCTGGTTTTTATCGCTGACAATGCATACCCCCATACAGTAAATTTCATTTTCTGACAGTCACCTGTCTCAGAGCCCTCAGGTACATCTAATTGAGCCTGAAGAAACTGAGATGTGAGCTAAAGAACACTGTGCCAGCCAGTCTTGCCAGATTCATTCTGCATTCTGCTTTATTTTGTTTTAAATTGGCATTCCAGAAGCTGGGGCAAGGCTTTGTCTTTCCTGAATGCTGGGCAAAATGGAGGTTTAGCCTTAGTTAGTAATGTCCCCATCACAAAGCTAATGCAAATATTTGAATACATTATTTATATGAGAACTGCATGCAATTACCTCGCAGTTCTGAACAAATAAGTAGATGTGATTGCTGCTACAAAAAATGGAGTTTTTTTAAGGGCTAAAAGAGGACTAAGCTCTCTATGGCCAAATACAAAGCTTGTGAAATATCAGGTCTGGAGAAAGCACTGGGAGACATTCAAAACCCCAAGGCTATAAACTAAGTAATCTTATCTATCTGAAATATACAGTAAGCCTTCAGAGAGGCAGTGCTTTGAAATTTAAATTTATTAAAGAATAAAAGGGAAAAGTCATTCCCCAAAAATGTTGCAGGATGTTTAAAGCATCACTGCTAATCAATCAGAAATCTCTTTTTTATATAACCGTATCTAAATCCATTTAATAAAGCATGCTAACTTATCTGCAAAGAGGAGCATCTCTCCCTTTTCAGCTTATCTTACCATAATATCTCCTTTTGCCTCAAAGAGAGAGTGCAAAGCATATTCTGAGTTAGTTCCTCCACCAGGTAACACGCTGGAACAGCTCATATTTAAGAGGTCTTCCACTGTCAGAAACAAGTCCACATGTTATTGCCAATACAGTACCTGTCAGTTAAACAACCTGAGACAAGGATCCTGCAATGTCACTCACAGGCAATGCAGTCCAGGGCAGCAGCTTTCATATTCTCCCCTCCCTTCCCTCCCCCCAGCAACTATCTCCTGATTTCAGGATCACTCTCTGAGGAGAGGATATGCCTGGATTTGCAGAGTGCACCCCTGGGGTGTGATGGGGCATTACAGAGCTAGAGACAGAGGTCTGCCTGTGAGCAGTGGCTCGCACAGGCACATACGGTCAGTGATGTTGCTGCAACAAGAAGATTCCAACTAGGGCATAGAAAGGGAAATGTACTGCACTAAAAGCAGGAACAAACTCTGCTCAGGTCTAGGAGGAGTCATTCAGACAATCAAATTTATCTATGTTATGGTCACAGGACAAACCCAGGAGCCACCTCTCATCTGTGATCTCTGCCCTTATCATGCAGTTCATTGCCCAAAAACCTCAGCAGTGACCTATGCCTGTTTGCTACTAGAGAACACTTCATCTGCACTTCACTTTAAAGGCCTACGATACTCTGAATCTGTAATATGCAGTTCTGGTCTCTTGCCCTGCACTCTCAGTAATTAATGCTGTCTTGAATGTTTTGTACAGGACAAATGAAAAATCAATGGGAATTTCTTCAGAAGGCACAAGCTGATGTATGAGCTTCTAAACCACCAAGTCATTGTACCTCTTTGTTGGAAGACTTTGTTCTCCAGTTCTGGCCACGGTTTCCAAACCAGAGTAGCCTTGTGCACATCTTTCTCCATTAGCAATTTGTCCTGCAGCTCAGGAATATCAGCCTGGAACCTGGACCCAATATTAATTCGTCTGTAATAACAAATAAGCAAACAGGTATTCAACTGTGCAACGTGCAGAAAAACCAGAAGTCACATTTGTGTTCACTTTGTTTCCAAAAAAACTTTTATTATACTGGAGTGGCAGGAAATTGTGTCGGATTGCTTATTAAATGCTTTACTCTCAACAGGGTAAATATTTTGAGCATTAGAGAGAATTGATCTCTTGGGAGGAAACTAAAATTTCAGTGCATGATTTAAACTATATCAAGACATCGTACCTTACAGATAACCTGAGTGAGCCTATGCACAGACTGCCTAGCAAAAAAGCTAGATGCAGGAAACACTAGCTTTGTGTTCCACAGAGAATGACTCTGGTAAAGAGCAAAAAGACATTACTGTCAGGAGGGCAACCTTGTTTGCAGACTGCCCCAACGAACCCACCACACAACATTTCCCTCCAAAGCTCCAGAGGCAACATAAATATAAAAGCAAAAGTAGTGGAACTGTACGTTCGTGTGGTCCTTTTCCTGGACATTACCAAAAGTTTTCCACCTTCAGCAACTTCTGCTAAGCATCTCCTAACATTTTAGAACCAGGACATCCATATCTCCCACAGTCACTGCTCCACATGCAGTAGTAACCTTAAACACATCCAGTCCAACACTTTCAGGCAGCTGAACACTACTTGCTTGGTCCAAAATATTTCATGCTCAAATCCTAAGCTGAAGGTAGCCTACACAGAAGCAAAGACAAAAGAAATATTGTTTTTCTTACGGTTCAACAGTCTGTTCACCAGGGCCAGGCGTCACTGGAACTACACTTCCATCAATGCTATCTGAAACAGAACAGAATTCCTGAGTTTACAAAATATTTTGGTAACAACCATGCTGATGCTCCTCCTCCCAGGCTACACTGCCACACTCCTATTAACATCCTGCAGAAATCAGACATCAACATACCTCTGAGATAGCCAGCAACACCTGGGATATGTTTGGCTCAAAATAATCTTGTTCATGCATAATCAGGTGTATTTCTCATGTAAAAGAGCAATCAGGCACAATACATGGGATTAAGAAACAGCTGGGAGGTTAAAACAAGTTCACTTTAAAGGTCACAGCATCAATAACAACTAAAAGTTTTCTGTGTTCTGCTGGTCTGCATTAGTCCGGGCAGTAAAATGGCTGAGTACAAAGAACACACACAATATTTCAGGTAAACATATTAAAGCAATCCTTATTTTGGTATTTGGATCTGTAATTGCATATACAGAAATCAGCTACACACACTTCTCTTTGAAACAGAACTTTAGTTCTTTTTTCCTGTTTCTATCTGAAAAGAGGTGGTTTTCTGTCAGTATGCTCTAAGTTTACAAGGCTATGCAATTGTAACTATGTAAGGCCTTTCAGCAATGCCTCACCCCTGCCTCTGACTGTATCCATCAACATTACATCTTTGTTATACCTTCAGTAACTGCTACAGCATTTTTGGACTTGTTTGCCACAGTCAAAAAAGTTTCTTCTGTAACTCCCTCTCTGTAACCTATGATTTCGTCTAGCTTGACTAAAAACTACAACCTCTGCAAGTCAGAGGTACCAACACTTAGTATTCTGAGAACATCCTTTCACTAAAGCACCAAGAATGTCTTCTGTGAAAATAAACAATTTTGTAAAAAATTTTGCATCAAAATGTATCTCTACCTCCACTCCTCTCCCCCCAACAAAAAAACCAATCCTGCAGTCAGGGGCTTCCATTTGGCTTCCGCTTTTTTAGGAAACTAACAACTACATTTTAACGACATTACAAGAATATAAAAGATTTGCACCCAGACCACCTTCCTGAAGGAGGAGATAGCCAATCCCAATTTCTAAGCAGCTCCAAAAAATAGTAGGCAGACAGGCACACAGGAAGGAGATTTTAAGACAAATTTGTGAGACTAACATAGCTCAGAATCTGTGCCTTCCCCAGAGCATGACATAAGGCTATAGCATTTACCCTTGCTCTCTCCAAGAAAAAGCCAGCCAGCATAGGTAATTCATGTCTTTTTGTCATTTGTTGAGCATTGGTGCAGTTCTGCACCACAGAAAGGAAAACGGGGCTAAAACCAAATCAGCACTAACTACAGGAGTTTGTCACATGGCTGTTGTTGACTCTGAAGTCAGTGGTTCTAATGGCAGGACAGATATTAATTTGCCAGCTTCCAAGAGGAGAGCAGGAAAAGTGATATGAGCTTCACTTTTTCTGGATTACAAGACAGAGCTGGTGGTCTGGTGAGTAAGACTTTTAACTTGCTTCTTAAGTTTTCATACTAGTAACCTGTTCATTTTACAAAGCAAGAAATGAATTGAGAGCAATTGAGAGCAATGGGAGCTCTAAGGCACCGTTAAGATAAAACATACAAGCATTTGGTGACCATGTCTGAAGTAACTCAGAGTGCAGCTACCACCTTCTTTCTGCTGGGAAAATTCTTCCATTCTATTATAGAAAAATGACCCTTCCTCAATATTTAGGTATAGAAATAGTCTAGATTGCTATAGATTAGAAGCATCTTAACTTGCACGGGTTTCTACTACCATGATCAAGTATGATTAGACACCCTTTCTTGTGAAGCATTGAACAAAATCAGAAAATTAATCCTATGTCTCAAAGCAAACCTTTTCCTTCCACTTCAGAAGACCCCATGTATGCAGTCCTTACAAAGGCAGACCCCACTGAAAAATCACAGCTTTATTCACTGGTTAGGCTTCTCCACTCATTTTATGCTCTACAAAATCCAACGCAAAACCAACAAACAAAGATGGATTTTTATGGCATTGCAACATAACGAGCCACGCACACGTGTACATGTAAAATCATCCATGAGATAACACTAGAAAAGAGCACAGCAGTATTCACTACGTAACTGCCACACTCCAAACATAACACTTACTGGACCGACAGAGAAGCACCCGTGGAGTTGGTGTGAGTGGAGTGAGCGGCAGCTGAGTGTGCGAGGCGCTGTGAGATGATGTGATAACACTGCTGAAGAGACCAGACCCGTGCCGAACAGGACTAAGCATCGGTGGCGGAGTGTAGGGGGGGAGCTCGTGTGTTCGGTCCAGCAGATGGTCTCCAAGGACACGGGGAGAGCGAAGCTGGCTCTGGTACAGCGTGGCACCAGAGTGGGATGTGCTGAAGTTGAAGGAAGGAGGAGGTATGAAGAGAGGTTCAGGTCTGTGCCGATACTTCTTCTTGTCTGGTAATGGTTTGAAGTTTTCTTCCAATTTTGCAGCATTTTGATGAGGTTTTTTGCTAATTTCCTAAATGAAAACATACAGAACATTAATACTTAGCTATGCTTAAATGTGGTTTGCATTGCACACAATCCCCTACAACCTAGGGCATATATTACAACCACAGTAAAGCAGATACCAGCAAGCAGTTATTTAGGTGCTGCCACAGTAACCCTGGTCAGTACAGAAGCTGGTCCTGCCTAGACACCACAGGGGAGAGAGGAAAGTCAGGAAGAGCTGCCTTCCCCTCCCACATGGATCCCTTTGGGTCAAGGCAGGGCTGAGCTCAGGCATGGACTTGGGGAGGCCTCTGCTATAACTTTTGAAAGTGCAAAGAACAGCCTTCCCAGGGCTGCAATCTTTTCGCTCAATCCCAGCACCTCAGGTACTTCTGTTTGCACCGAACACATACAGGCTATTGGAAGTTACTTCCCTATCTAGTCCCACTTCATGTAAGATGTTTTCCAATGCATTTATTTTGTTAGGCTTGGAAGGACGTATGAGCTCAGTGAAATTACTGCAGCACTCAGCAGCAGAGAAAGAAAAAAAATGTAATAAATTCAAATTCTTCGGCTCTTATCACTGCATTCCCATCAGTTTGAGTACAGTCCAGCTGCAACAAATCCTGAACTTAACCCTCTCCTCTTTTCCTGGAAGGAAATTAATCTTTTCCCATTCGGGAAATTAAAGTGCTCTAATGCTCTAGAGTTTGAATGCTAAACATCATTTAACACTAAATACCCCCAAAATCATAGAAAGCAAAAGGTACAGAAACAGTGAATCCTCAAACCTCTCGGATTTCCTGAGGGTGAGCATGAAAAAAGTTTACAGGGTATACTTCAAAAAATGGACAGAAGCTGGAAGGTGAACACAGCAGAAGTACACTACTTCCAGGTGTTCAGACTGTAGATCTTATTTAGGACCAACTTCCAAAGCAGAAGAAAATTTTTGACAGATATTCCAGATGAATCACTCCAAAACGTCTGCATCATTTATAAATACTATTACTATATAAAAGTAAACTACTATGATGTATGTTCAGACAACATATATCTTTACATCATGGGTGGTTTCTGAGAATCACATTCACCCAATAAAACTCATGTTAGAGGAGCATTAGCACTGTCACCCTTTATCCGTTATGTTAATGCATTCCAGCTTGTGGAAATGTTTTTGATTACAGAGGTCCTGTCCTCTCTGTTAGATCATGGCTGTATCGTCTCCAGCAGCTGTTGACATCTTTGCTTTCCAAAAGTTAAGTTTCAGAAAAGTCTTCCTTTTGTAGGAAAAAAAAAAATAGCTGTTTTACAGAGAATTTTGTAGATAATGAGCATTCAGAATAGCAAAAGGGTGAGGGTCACCTTTAACCAGAGACACAGTCCATCATCATGGTAACCATTCAGTGTTCAACAGAGGTCAAGGGGGAAAACTCCTAAACTTAAGAAAACAACACCAAATACAAACTAACACTGACTACTAAAAGAGATATGGACGTTCATAGACTCTCAACGCAGAATCACGCCAATACTTTTCTGAAGCTCCAGGAACTGCTGCCCATTATTCAAGATTTTATGTATCTACCTGGGCTCTGCTGCCCCACACTGACAAACGCAGTCCTCCCTGGACAGAACCTATCACCTCACCATCCTGTACTCTTGCTGAATATTTACTTCCTTTTGCTATTTGATTTTCACCGATTGCATCAATTTGTGAACACTTTACTGGACAACTGAAAGCACAGTACAAACACAACACAGCTCCTGTTCCTTAGGATAAAAAAATGAGAGCGTCCAATAGCAAAATTCCCTTATAGAAGAAAAAGGAACTGTAGATCTCTTGATCTTTGAGTATTCCCAGTGCTATTGCTTATATAAAAGATAGGATCTAGAAAGGAAACTCTTTGAATTTAGTTTGCTTGGGCAATGACAAAGGCTTGCAAGCATAATTTTGAGTGAATGAATGCGCATTTAGCCAGACACTGGTAGATTTAATCACAGTCACTTTATAAGTGTTGCAGAAATACACAAGCCCAAGCCACCTACTCTGGTGTCTCTAGAAATCTCCCACTCAGAGCTCACGAATTCAGAAAAGACTGTCCCTTTCCTCTCCAGAAACTAGAAATAGTAAAGTGAAGCTGCACTGCTGAGTTACAAGCTAAGTACTGTGACATGCTGGCTTCCACAACAGAATGGAAACTAATGCGTAAAACCTCCATCTAAATGGATAAGAGATTTTCAGATTTTCTGTGTATTTAAATTAATGTGTATGTCCGAATGAAGGATCAGGAGAGGGTGATAAATACACAAATATTATAAAGAGCAACCCACAACTGTACATGTTGTTGCCTCGTCTTGACGCCAGATTCATGAGGAGGAGGAAAAAACCAGAGCATGTGTCTACATCATAGAGATAATACTGTAGAGTGCTTTATACTCCTCAGTAATCCCTTATCATGATGCAGTCTGCAAGTACGGATTCAAAGAAACGAGCAGCATCTATTCCTGTGCTGGAATAGAAATAAACAACACCACTTGCTTCAGGACTCTTCGGGAAAACAATAAAGAGCATTCTCACATCTCACTCAAGGGCTCATCAGTTCCTTGTGCTGCCTGACAACTTCAGCTTTATAGATGACACGAAAGCAGTAAGCATAACTATTTTTCCTATGTCAGAATTCCAGTGATTAACCCTTAGATCTAATGCATGCAGACAGAAAGGGAAAAACGACTTCATTGTAAAACTCAACCAGCAAGCTTCATACTGGCTTAGAGTGCACACTAAGTACTACACACTGCTTTCCTATTTACAGCTGAAATAAGAAGCACATACGTCTGATTTAAAAAACAGGAAGAAACAAAACTGCTGAATTTAAGCAATAACATAAAAACAAAGCAGCCTGAAAAGGAAAAACAAAACCAGTAAAAAGATACTAAATCCCTTTGTTCTAGTGGGATAGAAAGAATATCACATTCCAATTTCGAATGACTTGTTTTCAGCTGAAGTCTCAGTTCCTCAGTAAAGAGAAAATTAGTATTTTCCGAAGTCTGAGGAAGAAATGATACGATGCCACAGCCTTTTTTGCTTATTAGGCATCATTAAGATTCCAGAAAATGTTCTAAAATACGAACTTTTTAGAACACGGCAGCACTATAAGCAAAGGGATTTAACAGACACAGCAGACTTAGCGGCAAGAAACGCAGCACTCACAGAGGATGAGCAGGGGTTGGCCACTTTTGGACTGCACGGTGGAGAGAAAGTCATCTTCACGAGAACGGGCATCTCATCGTCTGACACAGAGCTGGCAGACTTGTCTTTGACTGTGGCAGTGCTGGCAGAGGGCTGCGTGCTGGGTTCGGGTGACAGAAGCTTTACAGGGACAGACACTGGCATGACGATGGGCGCGAGGCTATCCACCTCTTTAGGCAGCGGCTGCTGTGGTGGCTTCTCTCCTTCATCCTGCACAGACAATTAAAGGCTTTCAGCCCAAGCGAGGGAGGGCCACTTCTGGATTGATAAACTATGCAGTGTATGCACTGTGGCTGAGAAGAAGAGGCCAGGGTTACAATACAGAAAATAGCCTTGCTTCTTGGACTCTGCATTTGCCGTGAAGGAAGTTGACAGGTTACTTGACTCCTATGTAGGATTTAGCCTCAGTGACAAATAACCACATTAAGCATCTTTATAGGATCACTTGCAGAAGGGGCAATAAACACATGCTCTTCTTTTATCACTATAAAGGCGGCAGAATTCCCCATCACTCACGTAGAACCTGGTAGCTCTCTGGCTTTCTGTAGTACTCCCCCATCAAGAGAGAATTTTTAAAATATCAGGACACTGAAAAACTGGTCGATGGGGCAAGTTGTCTTTATTCAGAACAATTCAAACCCACATTTTTCATTTGGTATTTGTTGATACCTGTAGAACTACAACACTTTGGAAGAAAGCTGTCAAAGATTCAATAATCCTGCTCCTTCAGTTGAAGTCTGGGAATGCTTCCAATAAACATCCCTTAGTCATCTAAGTAGTCCAAACGAAAATAAGGAAGACTTGATGTTCCTGATATTTCTGATATAATAAACAAACACGAGGGGAAAAAATTCAGAAGCTTGTGCCATGATTTTGTAGAGTGTTTTCGTAATGTGCAGAGACATAAAGAGGCACAAATTTTGTTCTGTCCTCCACCATTTCTCACTTTTAGGTGAAACTGTAAATTATCAGAATTATTTGTGTGCCTCTACATAGATGGGGTGTGACATAAAACAGTGCCGAGGAGAACAGGTATGATAGCAAAGCAAAGCGTGGCAAAGCAAGCAAACATCAACATGTAGAGAAGAGAATCAAATACTGAAGTAAAATGAACGGCTACCTGTTTGAAATTAGGAGATGTTCTTACTCCTCCATGAGACCTCATGTGACCATTCAGAGCAGGCAAACTCTTAAACTCCTTCAAGCATACTGAGCACGTTAGCTTGCTCTTCCCATCAGCTCTCTCGGGAAGTGTTTCTCTGTTCAGGCCACTATTGTTAGTTGAAATTTTTTAGCATGGAACAGAAGAAGAGACATCAGTTTGGCATGTTCCTTTCATTGCAGAGGAAGATTTTCTTTTTGTCAAGGAAGTCAATAAAGTTTTACAGCTACACTTTTAAGAAGCCACAGGAAAACACTTGGTGAGTGCTCTAGAACACATGGGTGATAACCCAGATCAGTTGCTCCCAAGATACGGAGAAGGAAAGTTCTGAGTAGAACACACTTGTCAAAACATGACTCTTGGCATGGATAAATCCAAGAACCCAGGAGAACTAATGTGACACACCTTCAAATTCATTCATTCATTACGTCTCACTTGGACGTAATGTCCCTAAACAGGACAGACAACAATGTTGGAAGATACCTCAACCCTGTAAGGGTGAGATCTTGAAAAAAAACCAGAAGGTCTCTGCTGCTGAAGTACAACTGCAAGCCATGCACCATCAGTCATACTCTTAAAAATGCAGTGTTAAGTACGGACTGTTCCTTTATTGATTTGGATTGGTTCACTTTTTGTGGGCAAAGACAAAGCATTCAATTTTATTATGGAGGGATGGGGAATGGAAATCACACAAACTTATAACCACAAAACACTAGGATAAAGACGTTTCTAGAAAAGAAACATCTATGATCTTCATGGAGTGCATTCCTCTCTCTTCAAACTGCAGCACTCCTTTGTATTTCTTACATTTAAACCAAGAACACAAAAAAATATAATACCTTTGTTCTGGGGACAGTGGCTGCAGTCTGCCATCTGACAATTGCACCTGCCATTATAGGAAGAAAGTGGAAAAGAGGGGAAAGAAAAAACAAAAATAATTTTGCAGGAAATACTGATATATAAATGAAGGTTCTGACAGCTTTATTCTTGTATTTTGCATATGCTTCTACTAATATTGCATGCCTCTGAATTGAGAACCTTACATTTATCCAGCAAATCAGTACCTCCACGAGCAATGCTGGTACAAGCTTTCTTACACTCACCTCTTGTTTGAAGGTTTGCCTCTGCTGCAGTAGTATTATGTTTGGAAACAAGAAGCTAAATGTTTATGCACATTGAGGCATATGAGTGTTGAAAAATGAGCAGGAGCACCTCGACTCTGAGCTCCCCAAACTCTCTCATGAGGGAACCACTAGCCTCGCAGCAGCAGCTTCATGCTGCTGCCCACTGGCCCAAAGACAAGACAGCGATGTAGAACTCTGTTAACACAGTTCTCCAAAACATCCCAGCAATGCCCACTGCTCACATCTTGACTACCCAGCTCCACCGTAACATTTCATTTCCATACCTGGATGCTTTTCCACTGAACAAGTTTGAGCAGGGATCCAAAACGTCACCTACCTGAGGCCACCCAGGGCCGGAAGAGTCTTGCTGAGAGCTTCTGTTGTTCAGATGTGCTCCTGAGGATGGCAAAAGAGTTCGATGAGGTACAGTGTTACCTGCAGAATTGACCTCTGACCGCGCAGGATCCTCAGCTGTCCCCGGTGGAGTGAGGCCGACGTGGGAGTTCAGAGATGCAGCTCTGCCTTCACTTGTGTATTGCTTCTGCTGGTCGTGCTGCTGCAGCAAACCCTGCGGGTACAAATGCCTGTACTGTTCGTGCGGATCCTGATAGCAATACGGAGGCGCTGCTCCCAACTGGATGAGCTGCACAGGATGACTTGGATCCTGGGGGTACTGGTGGGGTTCATGCACAGTCTTTGGATCGGGCTCCCTGTGATACGGAGGAAGCTGCAGTTGCATTTGTTGCTGTTGTTGCTGTAGCTGCATGACAGGCTGCGTTTGGTAATACTGAGCTATTTGCATCGGACACTGCCTCTGCTGCTGCTGCCGAGTTGGCTGTTGCTGCTGCTGTTGGATCTCATGTATTGAGAGTCGCTGATGTCCCTGCTGTGGCTGAGCATAGTACTGAGTCTGCTGCAAGTGCTGCATCTGTTGCGGTAAGAGCTGCTGGGACTGCATTTGTTGAACGTGTGTCTGTCCTTGCTGAAACGCAGAATGAATCTGCATTTGTGACAAATGCTGCTGGTAGTCATAGTACAACTGTTGGTGCTGCATGACTTGCATTTGTTGCTTTTGCTGTGTGCTTGCAAAATTCTGCGTCTGCTGTGGCACTGGTTGATATCTTTGTATGCTGGAAGTTACAGGCTGTTGCTCAACTGCTGGCTTCTGGGACAGTAGCTGCCTGAGCGCGCTGTCACCAGAATTATCCGCCATGGAAGTCTCAGTGTGTAAAACCTGAGCCATGTTGTTGACTTGAATTCTCAGATTTTGGTTAGCAAATACTTGTGTAAAAGAGTCCAACTTATGCAGGACCCCACTGGTAATTTTTTGGGATCGATTTTCGCTGGGTTGAGAATAAGAATATTGGTATCCATCATGAGATTCTCCCTGCCCAAGGGGGCTCCACATAGCGCTTTGATTACTCAAATTGTTCCGCACTGGGACGTGGTTTCCTGAGCCAGAATGCGTCCATGTTTGTCTAAGTGTATCCATTGACCCAAGACTTTTTGAACCTACAGGCAAAGCTATACTGTCTCTTGAATCTTGGGGAAAGTGAGGGGAGAGAGGGGACGCCTGGGGAGCATCTATAACAGATGTCCCATAACTATGATTTAGAGATGGAAGGGAGTTCATTTGGTGTTGGTAGTATAAGTTCTCATTGCTGTTGGCAGTATGGTTAGTTTTATACAATTGCTGGTCCCCCATTTTTCGTCACTTCTATTCCAATCTTACAGGCACGTGAACCATTGAAATCTCTATGAACCCTGAGATAGCTGAGTGAGGGAGTGAGGGGAGGGAAGAGAAGCTAGGATTACTTATAATTCAGCATGTGCGTGTGCAACAGAAAGACTAAGATTTCCTCCAGTCTGTCAGTAATTCCAATCAGACTCAGCGTTGCTTCACATCTTCAAAAAATGGACCACAGCGCAAATCTTACACACAGTAATAGATTCAGTGTGCCAGGCATCTACAGAGTAAGAGAAAGTAAGAGTAAGTGTCAGCCTTCTACACGTTCTGTTATTGTTATTGCCTCAAAGGAAACCAAAATCTAATTCAAAATGCATAATCTTATACAAAATTGTAGTAGCTGGCCTACTCCAGTGCAGTTAAGTTACTTCATCTCATCCCATTATCCTGCTTCATATCTAGTTCTCACATAAAATCATTCTGCCAGATCCAAAAAGTCCCATTCTTTAAAACTGAGCTTTTTATTTCTCCTGATGCATATGAACACTTGAGCAGCTTTAGCTGGCCACATATTGCTCTCTTTTGACTAGCTTCAGACAGCTTACTATAAAGCCAAACCATCTTTTCTAATGCTGCTAGTTGTCAGAAGCAAAACACTCAGTTTATAACACAAAATAACAACAGATACCTCCACAAAGGCCCGAAAAGGAAAGTAAAACAAAAGCCAGGGCTTTGAACAAAGTTGACAGAACTCAGATTACCAGTACCTGTACAGGACCAACACCTAAAAGTACAAACAAAAAAGTGAATTGCTGCCCAGAATTTGCACAGAGAACTGCAGAGCTTCTCACAACTTCCAGGGTACTTACAACACATTCCAGTGGTACGAAAATACACTGTCACTGAAGATTAAGAAGCAAGACTAATGTTCACTGCTGTAACAAAACAAAACAACAGCAACAAAAAAATAACCCAAAAACCCAAACTACAATCAAAAATCACCAGCATATAGATACTCAAATGTATCTGTGCTTGTAGATTTATTTGGTTTTCCATTTGGAATCTGATTAATGCTAAAACCAAATAGGTCCTTAGAAATCACACCTTGGAAATCAGAATCAACAGAAATCTGTTAAAGTCATTCATCTTACACCAGGGATGCTGATTTCCAACTTCTGCTCTCCTCTCTCACACTTCTTCAGTTTGCAATATTTTAACAGACTAATTTACAGTAACTGCAACCATTTATCATTGTTACCATATAAACCACAATTCAAAGCAACATTTTAAAGATGCCTGTACTGTTTTCAACGAACAAAACAACAACAAAAAATAAAGGTATATTACAAGGTTGTTCCTGTTTTACGGTGGGAAGTGATCACATTGTCTAACGTTATGCACACATGCACAAAGGCACAGTACGCTTATGCACATACAAGTATGTTTCAATGCAAAATATTCTTCTGAACTTTAACAAGACCAAAAAAAAAATATATATTAGGCAACAACCTTAACCCTGCCCCTTTCCCATTTGGCTTTCTAAACATAATACTTTCCATCTCGGGCTCCTTTGTACTCATGTCTTTACCTTTTTAAACTCAGGAGAATCCTTGACCTGAATGAATAAATGTGAGGTCACCGATAAAGAAAAATTTAACAATTGCCAGATGTATATTAACGAGTTCTGTGCTAGCAACAGTAAATAAGGCTAATATTTAGCTGTGGGCACAAAAAAAAACCCTACTTTTGTTCTAGCATAATATAAGAGAGAAAACCATAGCTCCCAAATGAAGAAGGTTTTCAGTGTGTACATAGTTTTTGTGTAAGCAACCACTAGCATGTAACTTTTTCACATGACAAATGATGGCAGAGAGTAACTGCAAGTTTATTTCCCCTTTCAGAAACATACATTGCTTCCTATTTTCTCTGAACACACTCCCTTCCAAGGGAGTCAATGGTCAGGTTGCCAAAGATTTTTTAGCCACAACTCAACTTCAAAGAATGCCTATTTAAAGTTAGAAGGAGAAATTAAACAAAGCCTGCAAAAGCATTCAAAGGACATAAAAATAAACACTGTGCGGTATTTCACACTCAAAGGCCATCAACTTATGCAGGAAGAGGGGCATGCTACAAAGGAATATATGCATCTCCTTTCATGCCTGCCAAGTTCAGAAAGCTCAGCTGAGACTCTGAACATCTTTCCATGAGAATGGGGCACGAACGGATCAGTCTAGCTACCTTTTCCAGAGGAAGTATGTCCTATTTTCACTTATTGATAACATCAGAATTTACAATAGATGACTTTTTTTTGTTTGTTTTGTCTCTGCTTTTTAAAGTTTGTGTGAAATGAGAAGCATTAGCCAAATGACAAGAACTAGTACTGACACAAAGGCTCAGCTTCTCTGTTCTGAGCTGAGCAAACCCAGGGATCTCAGCCTCTCTTCATACTCCTGCCCTCTGGATTCATCACCATCTTCGTAGCCCTCTCCTTTGGACATTCTCTAATAGCTTTATGCCCGTCTTACATTGTACTAACCAAAATGCAGCCAGCCCTGGAGGTGAGGCTGCACAGCAGGACAACTCCTTCCCTCACATGGTAGCAGTGCTGGGCCTGGGGCACCGCAGGGCACAGTTGGCCCTTTGGTCTGCCAGGGCACACTGCAGGCTCACATTCAACTTGCTGTTAACCAGAACCCCCAGATCACTCCCTGTTGCACTGCTTCTCCAGAACCCCCAGATCACTCCCTGTTGCACTGCTTCTCCAGCCTCTCATTTTCTCTGTTCATATACCCAGGGCTGCTCCATCCCTGGTGCAGAATCCAGCACTGCTCTTGGTAAACTTCATGTGGTTGGTGATTGCCCAGCCCTCCAATTTGTTAAGGTCTCTCTGCAAGGCCTCTCTGCCCTTGAGGGAGTCAGCAGTCTCTCCCAATTTAGTGTCATCTGCAAACGTACTTAGCATTCAACTCCTGCATTCAAGTCATTGACAAAAACATTGAAGAAAAGTGGCCCCAAAATGGAGCCCTGAGGAACTCCATTAATGACAGGCCACCAACCTGACAGAACACCAGCTATTGTAGCCCCTTGTGGCCAACAGATCAGCCAGTTGCTCACTCATTACATATGTATTTGTGTAGCTGCAGCTGGACATTTTGTCCAGGAGGAAACAGTACCGAAAGCTTTGCTGAAATTTAAAAACATTACATCAGCTGGCTTCCCTTGGTTAACAAGGTGGGTAACCTTGTCATAAATGGAGATTATGTTCATTAAACAGGATTTTTAGCTGTTAACGTATTTTAAAAAGCCATTTTTCTTGTTCCCCACAGTACTGGCCACCTTCATCTCTAACTGTGCTTTGGCTGCACAAACTTTCTCCCTACAATGATGAAAAGCGTCTCTATAGCACTCCCACTTCGCCTGACCTCACTTCCAGTGGTCATACACTTTCTCTTCCTCCCCAAGCTCTAGGAGATCTTTGCTCAGCCAAGCCAACCTTCTACCCTGCCTGCAAGACTTCTGACACTTTGTAATTGTCTTCTCTCCTGCTGTTACGCAGTAGTGCTTACAAAGTGACCAGCACTGATGGACCCCAATGCCTTCAAAAACAGTTTCACAGGGGAACTTGCAAACTAGTTCCCTGAGCAGCCTTAACTCTGCTCTCCCCATACCCAGGGCTGAAGACTTGGTGGCAGTTTTTGTCATACTACCAAAGAATTTCAACTCGACCATTTCATGGTCACTGAGATAACATATTTTTTTCAGTACTTCAACAGGCTTAAATTCAAGGTCATGATGTTGTATACAATAGCATCTGCAATCAAGTTTAACAAAATGCCAACAGAATATATTGCTTGTTGGATTAAAACCTAACAAAATATCAGTGCTGTACAAAATATAATTAAGGCCTAAAAGGCAGAATTTAGTCTCTTGCCAACTGAGAAGCCATTGGCAATGCATTTCTACTTCTTGCAATGACAGGAAGAAAAGGTTGTTTTTTCTCCTTTTAAGCACTCATGCTTAAACACCTCTAATTGCAATTTGTCACAACAACAACTATTACTACTAAATGGTTAAATCAAACAACTCAACTTCTGAAAGCAGCAGCTTTAAAGCAACAATGGTTCTGCAGCTGTATGTTTTTCTTTCCAACAGCCACTTACACTACTCAACCTACTACATTTCTGACAGTGCGGATATATCCCAATTACGCAATCATTACAAAGAAACAGAAACAACTGTGAAAGGACAAAAACATTTCTGTAGACTGCCTGGGAAGAGAAATACCCTATTTAATATTGTGGATGATATCTGGACCCAAACTAATGGGAGTTCAATTGATTTCAGAAGAGACAAGGTTTCACTTCAACTCTTCTAATTTCAGTGTGGTCCCTGCAAGTTGCACAGCTTCTTTCTCCAGACTGAAAGCCACAAACATGCTTGCTGAAATGTCTTTATACATTTCAACCATCTTCCTCTTCAAACACAGGCAACACTAAGGCAATACAAATAACAGTCACTCCTAGAAGCACACCATAGCTTAATTCTGGTGTACATAAATGGAAGAATGTTCTGATGTTATCAGTCTTCAATAAAGATGATCTTTACATCCTTCATAAGTTATATCACTGAACAGTTAGAAAATCTTACAGAAGGCAGACAGCAAAATATCAAAGAGACAATAATTATTACTTACTTTACCAAAAACAAAAACAACAAAGAAAGAGCTCTATAACAGAACACAAAAACAGAAATCTGCACAACATGTCAACGTCAGTAAAAAAACATATCCAATACATCATTCTTTTGAACTCCCTGAATCCACATGAACTTCAGCAAGACAACCACACCAACTAAGTCACTGGTCACAAGTTGTGCCAGGTGCACGATGCAAAAGCAGGACTGAACGTCAGCCAATTTCAATTTCAGAACTGCATTAATGGAGAAAGATGACAAAAGACCATAGGAGAGCACATAATGAAGGAATTAGATGCATTAACAGACCATCAAAGTATTGTGACACTGATCTAAGCCACTGCAGCATACTGCATGGCTGCAAATCAAAATGGAATTGGATCCTACATTTTGTCCAATTCATTTCAAAATTAATTAATTAATTAATTCATAACAAAAACTACAAACTTTTAATAAATGAATGAACTACTGTTTAGTCTGAAAACAGAAGACAAGACAAGAAGGCAGAAGCAAAAACCTACAACTCCTTCACATTCAACTGGCTTCTGCGGGACAGAGCATTTAGAACTTCTCACAAGCAGTAGCATTAAGAGATGCTAATTTGCTGGGGCACAATGCAGCCAGGGATTATAACATTTTGGTTGAAATAAGTTTAACCAGCACTTTCAGCAATCTAAACAGCTTTGTTTTGTTGTGTGGTTGTTTTTCTCTCTCTTTTTCTTTTTTTCTTTTCTTTTTTTTTTTTTTTTTTTGAGTAGTAACTCAAGGCACGCCTACTTACAAAAATGCATCACAACTTTGAGTTCTCCCCACACTGGAGACATGTTTTAATCATGCCTTACTGCCCTTTAGTCGGACAGGCTGAGACACGGCTTTCTCACATCTGTATTTTCACTATTAGATTACAAGCTTCATTTTTAATCATGCATATGTCAAAATCCAAAAGCAGGAGTTCTCTGTTTTCCTCCTTTCTTCCTTTCAACTTTTTTCTACCACTTAGTTTCCATATAAACAAAGCAGGATTTATCTTATTCTTGGCCTTTTTATTGGAATGTTTTTACTGGCTTACTTTGTAATTCAGAAATGCGAGATCATCTGCTATGCTATGCCTACATTTAGCCAGTCATCACTCACATCATATCTGTCTCTGGATTTTTTTTAGTCCAGACACACAAATATACAGCAGTTCCTTCCCTGATACACTCTCTCCTGCTAACATGAAGTGCCAGGAACCCCTACTACCTGGGCTGCCTACAGTCCAGCCTTTAAGTAAGTGACAGCCCAGACAGGTATGATTTTCAGCTGAGCACTGCTGACATACAGTCAGTATTAAGAACCCAACAAAGAGAGTAGGTTTAAAAACCAGGAGAGAGCTATGTGAGAAAGGACATACCTGCATTACTCAAAGCCAGCCTCCAGGAGCAGAGCTGACACTGCCCCTACCTCTTAACTGTAGCAAATGGGGGATGCCTGCAAAGCACAGCAATGGGGGAGGAGGAGCGGTAGGTTTCAGAGCCCCTTGTGCTTCAGAACCACTGCTGAGATACCAGGTCTTCCTCCACAGCTCCTCGGTTAACCACAGTTCAAGCCCAAGCTCCATTTTTTTTGTTTGTTTGTTTGTTTGTTGGGCGAGAAAATAATCATGGGAGAAAAGCAGCACAGTACTGAAACAGAATGAGTAATTTCTAATGCCAAACAAGATGGCATTAGCAGAGAGAAAACAAGAAGAAAGATGATAATTCAAAGAACCAGACGTTATCCTATAGAAATTCTGAAGATGGATCAGATGTAACAATAGAGGCACGGACTGAAAACAAGGGTAAAAAGATACAGAATCATGGCTTGAATAAATAGCAAAATAACAATATGAATTTCAAGGACCAACTATAATTTATATAGCTATCTCAAGGATAAATACTCAGGGCTGAAAACCTTATCATCCCAGTCCTGGATAAAACCACTTGTATGTTTTGCGCTGCGCTTGAATTCTGACTTTCTGTGAATGTCAGAGGTCGCAAATCCATGCTCATATCTGCACATAAACACAAAGGTTGGAGCTATTAGGCGAAAAGACTACCACAGGAGTATGCTAGTGTAGAAGGAACAGGAATAAAATAATTGCAAAAGTGAAAAAGAGATGGAAAGGAACAAAAATACGTGGTATATTGATTTTACAGAAAGCACATAGGAAAGCCATATGCTCTTAAAATGGAAGGGGAGATTAGCTGCTTTTTAATATTAATGACAGTAATTCTTCAATAGTTGCACAAATCCTTCAAAAAATATCATTCCCTTTGCAGACGAGCTCTTACTGCAGTGCAGTGCAGTTGGAAAGGCTGGTAAGTCTCGTGTGGCTGCTCATTTGAGCTGTTCCCATTTCCACTCTTAAGAAAAACTAGAATGTCCTAATTCAGTTTAATAAAGAACAGATTGGACTTGGGGGAGGGGAAAGCAACAACGACACTGGGAGGGGAACCGAGCAATTTCTCCATTTCAATAAAGTTTAAAAATACAACAACAACAACAAAAAAACAACAGAAAAAACAACAGTTGATCATCTCAGGCAAGTTTCTAGAAAAGGGGGAGGAGAAAGGAAGACAAACAAGCAATAACATTTTCTTCTCCTTTTGATCTAAGTTATAAGCAGAAAATGCATTCTGAGGCACTGGTAATTTAATGAAAACTTTTCTCCTAAAACTAACAGCACTCTTGTTATTCAAGAAGAAGAGGCTGAAGAAGAGGCTGATTTCTAAATAAAGCCAGTAACTCGATTTAGTTTAAGGGAGATAAAGTTCCACGAGTCCCAAAGAAATGAAGAAAGCTGCTTCAGCAACCCAGATCATCTTTGTTGTCAGTTGAACAGTGCTACAGTTTTGAGCTACTTTGAAGTGTTCTCAGAACTGTGACTGAAGCAGGTAGCACGTTATTTCATAAAAATGACATATAAAATGGTGTGATCATCTCACAATACTGATGAAAAATCAAAACAAAAACCTTGAGTAGGGCCAGAAAGGCACTGGAATTGCATATCCCAAGACTAAGTGACCAAGAAGCTTACAGAAGACAGGATTTATTACAGGGGCTGATCAGCACTGACAAAAACAGATTTTTAATATTCACCAATACATTACTGCGTATTTGATCAAGGCAGAAGCTGTCTATGAAACTTCATTTGAAATGTCTTTACCCAATCCAGGTTTACTGACTGATTATATGAAAGAAAATGTAACAGCTGCTGCTGCTACATCAAGGGCAGTACTTCCATGTGTTTCCTGGAATATCAATGCGTCCCCTTATCCCTATTGCCCTCAAGTTCATATTCTAGTTTGCTGGTATTACTGAATTGTGTAATTTATTTTTCCTCAGCAAGTCCCCAGCATGAAGATCATAAGGATAGACAGGTTAGACTTTGCCCACTACTGCACATCAAAATCTCTGCTCACTAGTGCTGAGCTGGGAGAGAAGGGGGACATTTCATGCCTTCCCATTCAAACATAAATCCATCAGCTATCACTGTGGCCAGAGCAGCTGAGACACTATTTTAGCATAAGGTGAAAACCCTTATGCTACACTTCATCTGTTTCTTCGTGACTTCTACAGTGCTTATATTATGAAGCTTGTAAGGTGATCGACTTTTTCTGTGAATGTTGTGAAACAGTCAGAGAACATGGGCTGAGATTTGCAAAAACAGGTAAGAAGGAAACATCCTGAGACAGATAAACAGCTAGATAAACAAACAAACAAACAAAAAAACATTAAAAAAAGCAGGTAGAAGTAGCTTTTGTGAAATAGCATATGGATAAGTTTTCCGTAGGGAGGTAGCAGCTATTTTGAGCCACTGCCTCCCTCAAATGAGGCCAAGCTTTCCAAAATCTTGCCAGTGGACCCTCTGAAAAATCAATCCCTCTAAACACACTATGTTGGTACCTAGCTGTGGGGCCACAAAAAAACTGAATGGCTACGTGGAACTGAGCACCACAGCTTCTTTTCTTTTAATTATGGTAATGCACATTTTGTTTGTACAAGACGAAGCGGGCAATTTAGGCCTTTAGGAAACATATGAATGCATGGGAATCTCCTGTGCCATATGTACTGGAGCACATAAAATGTACTCCAACGTAGTGTCTTGGAGAATACAGTCAACATACAGCTAGCCTTATCTGAGAAGTCCATCAATAAGACTACAGAGACTCAGAACCACAAATTTTGAGAAACAGACAGAAAGCACACACCGAGCCTCATTACACAACCTAGCCTCATAGAAAGTGGACACATGATGTTCCAACAGTACCTGATTTTTGATTACTTGTGAGACTGTTGTATCTTGCTGTGCTGTCTTCGCCATAACATTTCATGCCGTTCTCATTCTGTGATCTCAAAATGATGTATCTAAACGTAAAGAAAAAGAACAGAAAACAATTTTTTAACCATTACCTTATAAAGTATCACCAACTCACTCCATAAGCAAGCCTGCAGAATGAGAATCCTATCACAACACAATCAAATATTAACTTCTATTCATTATGATATCTGTACTACTCTGTTATTCAACTCAGTATTGCAGGGGATATCTCTCAGCAAGGCAACTCCCTCAAAGAACAGCAAGAAACCCCGTTTCCATATTGATAGTGAGAGACTGCTTTATTGTCAAATCTCTGGGACACATTCATGGTCCTACAAATTACAAAGTAGTATCAGTAAATTCATCTTTTCTTCTTACTTACCTTGGCACCAACTGCAAAATGAAGAACAGGTTGACTCAAAAACTAAAACAAGATTGCACTTGTATCACAGACACTGTAAAGATTTCAAAGGATCTTACACTTCTCCGACAGGGCCCAAAGGCAGGCTAGATGTTGCCTCTGAGAGGAGACCTTGCTGTCCAACAGCTTGCAGCATGATTTAAACAAGAAGGTGTAGCATTCAGGAAGGGAGGGATTGATGACAGTCAAAGATGTGGGCAATACAATCACGTTGTCAACAAATTCAAAAGAGATACCTCGTCAAAGCATCTTAAATTATTTAAATAAAAGCGATGCATTTGCTTTGTTGGTGCTGCTGCCAAGACAGCTTTCAGGGAAGGCCATGAATGAATCACAGAACCACAGAATTCAAGGGGTTGGAAGGAACCTCTGGAGATCATCCAGTCCAACTCCCTGCTAAAATAGGTTGCCTAGAGTAGTTTACACAGAAGAGCATTCAGGTGAGTTCTGAATACCTCCAGAGAAGCAGACTTCACAACCTCTCTCAGCAGCTTGTTCCAGTGCTCTGTTTAAAGTTCTTTCCCGTGCTCAGATGGAACTGTCCATATTCCAGTTTCTGTCTGTTGCCCACTGACCTGGCACTGGGCACCACTGCAAAGAGGCTGGTCCCATGCACTTGACATCTGCCCTTTAGATATTTAGGTTTTGGAAAGCTGCTGCAGCCATGAGACAACTGTATAAACAATGTCTCACAGGAGAAGGACACAGGTAACACCAGGCAGCTTGATCAGTATTTTCCTCCTTTCACCCATTGGCTGTCATCTCCACACCTGATTCACCCGCTGAAATTACTCTCTAAAGGCCTCTGATAATAGGTCCTAAGCACCATGACATAATTGCATATAGCAAGAAGAAACTTGTTGCCAAATCCAGGAGTTCCTTGAACAGTATAGCTCCCCTCCCTCCCCCTGCCAAGGCATGGGGAAATGAATCCAAAGGGTTTCTTCACCCGGCCCAGCACTAACCTCTGCAGCCCATGGCATGATCCCCAGGAGCCAAAAGAAATTGAGGGGTTCACAGCACAATCCAAACAAATTTGATCCAAGTACACACTGCAGGAGAAAACAGAGCTCCTTACGAAGCCTAACCTATTCAAAATGTCCTTTTAAAGAACCCCTCAGCTGATAGTAAATAATGATTCCATTGCACAGAGACACAGGAATAACCAACTTCGGATGCAACCAAGTTTTTGCTTTTGAAGTTATTGTATTGGGTTAAAGTAACTACAATTTGTTCATGCCTGAATTTCATTATGAATGTGAGCTGAAATGCTGCAGATATCTCAGAAAGCAAATAGTTCATTAGCTGCTTGCAATCTATCTGCTGATGGCTTTTCTCAGTGAATCCTAAATTGAAAGTATAACTTCTTTAATAAATATGTTGAAATAAGAAAGGTTATTATAAAGTCTCATCTATTTACTGCTTTATCCATCTCATTTTTTATACCAGTATTTCATATCTTTAGATGCCCAATGAACCTTCCAGATGACTGACTACATTTGGAACAGGATATACTCAGAAACATACGGAAAGCCCATGGTTAACTCTGGTAGCAACAAAAGCTGTTCAACACAGTTGTTTAGAACTTGCCAAGATCTGTTTAAGCTTCATTAAAAAATAACTGCTATATCATGAGCATCGACCACAGTCACACTACATAGTCTTGCTTGCTTTTTAGTTTATCCATCTAAAAATGTCAAAGCATTCTGCAGACAGACCATCCCAGGCAGCTTCCAAGAGAGGCCAGCCCAACTGACAGTGAGAAAAGCAACAACAGCAATGCCCCAAAAAACCCTTTCCTTATTTTGTATTTCTTTTTGCTGCTTTTCTCTCTACATCACCTTTTTGCTCACTTCTTTCATTATATTGATTTATGCTGCTGAGTCATTCACCTCCATCAGCAGAGATACAGTAATACCCACATGCAGATGTATGGAAATTAGCAGGCACATGCAGAGCTCTTTTGCGTAATACCACAGGTAAAGAACAAAACTTTGGGCACCTCAGAAACAGAGGTAGCAAGCTAATGACTAATAAAACACTGAAAATAGTCCCAGTGTAATTAATGCAGAATAAAACCAAGCACTGCGAAAGTACGTAAAACTCACAAATGATGTTTTGATTCCTTGAAAATTGATTTCATTACATTTTCACCAGTGTCTCATTTTTTAAGTTTGGATTCAAAAACAGTCTAAATTAATATTTCTTCACCATATTCTTTGGTTTTATTCCTACCCCACTTCCTAGATTCTAGATGGAACCTAAGCAGGGTAAGGAGAAGGGAAGGGAAGTCTTCAGCAACATTTACAAATTAAGAGCTAAGTCAGAGATCAGCTATCCCATACACACAATATAAATTATTCTTCTCTCTTCATTAGGATTGATGACACTGCTGGAAAATAAGGAGCACATAATACCTTTTATGGGAATGTAAAGCACGAGCGAATTAGTACGAAGAGAATGCAACTAAATCAATTTCTCATCTCAAGATAGTAATGAAGGCAATTTCTTGAACTCAACTACATTTATACCATATTGATCAGCAAAGCTTCACACTTAAAAGTTAAACTAGTTATTTTTTCAGGGATAAAATGGAAGCTGTCAGTAAACTCTAGGCAAAATACCAAAGGATCAGGAGCTGCACACAGACCAGCTATGTTAAGCTTTGGAAACACAAAGCTTTCAGCTACCTGCAAGTTACTAGACAATGTCACAGGAAGACATCTAAACAGAGGCTATGTTAGTGGGTGCCTTCAGAGAACAGATTAAAGGAGAAGCAAAAGACACACAGGATCTCTATAAGGGATAGCATAAATGCCAGCACTGGTTCCACCACATATGGTTTTACCCTGTGGTAGCAGCTCAGGGTCAGCCTTTTTTCTGCAACACTTCCACTCCCCTCAGCTGCAGTCTCCATTCTGAAAACACTGTGTTCCAAGACACTGATCCCCTCCTGGATGAACTGCTGTTGCTCTGAGGCCCAGTAGCATGGGATGAGATGAAGCTCAGGGATGAGATGAAGCTTTGTCTGGAAGATGAAGCTGCAATGCCCTCCCATCACCATGAGCAGGGGCACTGAGAAAACCATGCAAGTATGCCTCATGCTATTTGAGTCTGTACAGCATTGCCCACACGCTCCTATGAGCAGTGCTACAGCTGCAATTGCACAGCAGTTCAGACACGGGAAAGCTAGACAGATCGAACAAAGATGAAGATATTCATATTCTCTGTCAAAGTAAAATGACTTACAACATTTAGTGCTAGTGGTGGCAATGGTGATGAGGAGACGGTTGGGCTAGATGATCTTATAGATCGTTTCCAACCTTGTGATTCTATGATTCTATGAACATTGGACACACAACATATAGAATAGTTACCATTCTTACTTAAACATGATGGACTTGTGTATCAACTGACATCAGGAACTTAAGTGATGTGCAAGAGTTAGTAACTCAGATTCTCCACGTACCATCAGAGCACCCTCAGAGTACACAGGAGTAATTAGTGATTTCTCTTCTCCTGCCCAGTGGCAGCCTAATTGCAAACAAATATCAGCTGATAACTTCCCAAAGTTGAATAAGCCTATTCTAACTGAATGAGACAAGAGTTTTCTCCACTGTATCTTCCATTATTTCCATTACAAAAAGAGAGAGCATCCTTTTATCTGAACTGGTTTATCTCAGTTAAACAGTCTTTAAATTATGTTTGGAAGAGAAAAAGGGAAAATAAACCATCTTAAGATAAGAAACATAAGAACAGTAGAAGAATACATAAGTTAAACACACAATACCAACAAAGAACATAATATCAAGCAACAAAACAGGAAACAAAAAAGTTGGAAGCACATGAATTATCATCATCAATTGTGTACCATTAAATTTGTTCACTTAACAAATACAGTCTCTCCTTTGATTCAAATTAGGCTTTCAGTCCACACCTTATTATCTCCAGAAATTCAAATGCCCTTCTGAGGATTGGATTCTTCATGTAGGCTAGACTTTTTTTTTATGTGCTCATCTCTACAACTTCAAACGTTTCAGCAACGCTGCATTCCATTGAGTTCCACAGCTAATCTCTTAGACAAATGGCACATCTTACAGATGGGATGCTACAATACAGGTAGATTACAAATTCCAGAATCAGCTTTTCACATGCAGGATCTGGCACTTCAAATAACAAATGCTGTACAATATTAGATTTTGTTTAAAGCAGTCTCAAGTCCAGCTACTGGTTAGATGCCTGCCAGCCACACAAGTAAACGGATGACTAAGGTGAAACCCAGGAACAGACCACCATGGACACTGCTGATGACTACCTGGGAGACGTCCACTTTCAATGACACATCATACAGCTGCTCTGTGTCACTGCCTAGAGGACAAACCAGCTCTGTGGGCAACTTTCAGCTTGTCCTATTCAGGAGACTATTCTTTGCTACAATTCCTTTTATCTTTCATTATGTAACCACAAATAATTGCAGCAACAAATTTGAGATCCAACATAGTCTTTTTCTACTGGAGTCTAATGATTCTTTAATCTTCACAGCAAACCCACCATATGTACAAAGCTGGGCAGGAAGGTTATAAGGAAAAAAAAAAAAAGTTTATAGGTTCCTTATAAAGTGCATTTAGGTATAACAAGGAATTATAAAAGCATATTCTCATTCTGGTGTTTAATGTTAAAAAGGTAGCTTAATACCTTCTTACCTACATGTTGTCACTTAAAAAGGATATTCCATTACAGAACTGTCTAAAAGTTAGAATGGTTCTTCAGTCTGCAACATGGACTCAACACAGACCAGTCAAGGTGAACAAAGTAAAATTATACCAGTAATAGGCTGTCATCTGCTGGGGGAAGGAGTGCTGGCACGACTCTTATCTGAGTTTGACAGGCATTTGCTGACAGAAGAATCTCAGATTCTGACACTCCTTTTCCATCCCCACCTTTGAAATGTGTTTCAGCAGTTAGAGCCTTCCCTACCTATTTCTACAACCCCTGCACTCAGCTGCTTCCTTTTCCCTTCCCTTAATTCCCAAATCCAGTCCTTTCCACTTCCAAGATCCACATTCTTCTCTTGTTTCCACACCACACTTCATCCCTCTGGTACCAGCTAGTCTGCCCTCTTTGACTTTTTCTCATCTCTTCCAGCCCAGCTTCCTTCAGATCTACAAAATACACCTCTTATTTCCAGGTGGAATTTGGATAGTACCTGGGCCCACCAGCAGACACAACCTTCAAGTGTACAAGGGAAGGCCTTCCGTCCACTGGACATGACACTCATTACGTGTTCACCAAAGTTCAGCTCTGCAGAACATGGAGATATGGAAGACATTCATCGCATGAAGGATGTTTATGAAATGAAGATGTAAAACTACATTTTGCAAATCTGACATGGCACAAGATTTTTTGACAGGGTTGCCAAGAGGCTGAAAACTCATAAAAGCTCAAAAAAGCTGCAAAGGAAACCTAGAGCCACATTATTGGTAAGGTGAAGACCATACAAACCATAAAGAATCAAAACCTATTTCCAAAAGCAGTCAACATCAGATTATAAATAATGGAGAGTGAAAAGAAGGAAAAGATGCAACAATATCTTGAATGAACATTTAAAAGAATATTCTTTCCCAGCCTCCAATGACCCTGCAGCTTCTCTAGTCAGAAGTGGCACCTGTTTAACTGCCTGTGAACCCATCCCTTAGGTTTAGGACCCACGCTGACAGCCAGTACCCATGGCCTCCAATCACAGTATCACAGTCCAAGAGCTGCCCAGGAACCACTGCTCTTCCACTTTGCAGCTCCCTAACATTCATTTCACCCAATGTTCCCCACTCCCTTCTTCATGAAATCTGTGATTTTTGTAGGTCTCATGACGAACACCTCCCTGACTGAGGACTGCTAGTAGCTTTCTGTGCCTCTGTACTTTAGATTTTTCTTCTTCACAACATTTTGTGGTTTGGGGGAGGTGACAGAGAAGGCGAGGAGATGCCAGAACTGCACACAGTACTCAAGACAGGTGAACATCACACATTTACACAGCGGCACATTGATGCTTTCTGTTTTGTTTTCTATTCCACCACTAATGAATCCTGACAGTCATTTTACCAATAATTATGCTGCCATTTTTACAGAAAACTAACTACAAAACCCCTTTCGAGAAGAGCAATGCCTGGTGCAGAATTTGTCTCAGCATACACAGAATTGTGACCCCCCCCTCTTCTTCCCACATGCATTACTTTCATTTATCTACAAGCAATTTCCTCTGGCATTTTATCATCGAATTCACTCAGTACAAGGAGTTCTCCCGCAACACATTGCTGTCAGCTCTTCTCTTCGTTATTCTTAATATCCTAAGCCCACATTCTTGCAAAATTTCAGTTTCCTATTTAAACTATGAGGCGACTGAAACTGTTCAAACAAATCATCGCCAAGAACGACAGCAGTAAACAACCCTACTTCTCTGAAAAACCCTCAAACATCACTTTCCCTCAGCAAAATTACTGGAAAACAACCATTCTCCTAAATGAAATTCCCCAATCACTCAAAAATTCTTCAAGCAGGCACTCCCCTTAACAAGCTTTAACCCTAATTGTTTCAGTTTGACAGTCAAGAGCTCAACAGCTGAAGGCTTGGAGCTATCACACCATGCCAATATGCCAGCTCTGCCCTGAGAAGACAAAGCAGGGACTCCACAGCTGAGGAAACACAACTATTAGGTCAAAACAAACAAACAAAAGCCCACAACAAACAGAACAAACAAGCAGACAAACCTAGAACTCTAAACAGCTACTGCTTGGTTCCAGATTTTCCATGCAGGAGGTAGGAGGGGAAAAAAAAACCCACCCCTTTGCAGGCAGAATCCTATGCAGCGCCAAGAATATTTTGAAAGACAAGATGTATAATAACTTCTTAACTGAATATTCATTTTTAAATTGAAGGGAAACATCTTCAGGGAGAGTGGGCGTAAAGAACGATTTCTCCTCAGCCATCGCGCTATTTATTAAAGGCTGTGAATACCCAAAAGAATTCAGCTTTGGCCTTTGTACTGTACACTAACAAGCTTAGTTTACTGACATTCACATCGCATATGGAGCTCTGCTTCAAATGACTCCTTTGAAAGGGACAATTAAATCAGACAACTGGAGATTGAACAACCAACAGAGCTAATTAAATTCCTAAGTCCTATTTGTGTATTTATCCAAATCTTCCTTGCTATTCCTGCTGAGAAGTGGAATGGGTTGGACTGGGAGGCTGAGTGCATGAAAGTCTGCTTTTCTTCCTCTATAGTTACTGATCAGTTTGGAACAAAATTTTAGGCATTAAATCAATGCAGCTAGTGGTGAAATTTGTCTTACTGTGACAGAAATATTCCATTTTCCCTTGCTTACATTTTAAATCGCTTTCTGATATACCAGGTTATTATTTTTTAGCCCCTTTGGTTCCTTATATAATTAAATGCTGTGCCATTCAACTTTTAGAATTACTTTTACCATTTTCAGAGGAACGCTGACACATAGAAGCTTTCTCAACTTTATGTGATGAATTTTTTCCTCCCAAGTATTAGCTCCACTGAGCATCTTTTTATTCATTATATTCAAAGCCCTTGGCTATCCCTATACAAATCTCTTTCTTCCCTCGTATAGGCTTTTCTCTGCAAAAGGTGTTATTTGCTGATCCTCACGTTCCTCCACAACTGTTCCATGTAATCAGAAACAGCACACACACACACACACAAAAAGGCAAAAGAAATATGCTCTCATACCATGGTGCCTTCAGCTTGCAGGCAAGGGAGAATGGCCAAGCAAGCAAAATGTAATGACTCATTTTTGTAAGAATTTCAAATTTTGCATTGTATGGTTGCAAAAACCAACAACACTTCCCAAATATCTCCTAGGTCAGCTATCAACATTTTGCTTGATATTGACACAGATACAAAACCTCTGAAGCTTTGCCCACAGACTTGTACAATTTGTGTGACTGCCTAACATTTGCAGCATACCTGTTCCAGGTCCCTTCTAAGTTAGCTTTCAAGGTACTTCCCACATTAACTGCAGGTCCAGCAGCACAACTCTCAATTTTGTGATGTGACAAATCACACAGGACACCTTACAAGAATACTTAACCAATGATGTAAGAAAAAAAAAAACAACCATGCATCACTCTGCAAGGAGCAAGCTCATCCTGCTTAACGCTTACATGACAGAAACATAAGCAGAGAAATAGATGAGGGTAATTTTTTCTTTCCCAGGTATGCTATAGAGAATTATTTTGGCCACTGTCTGTGTCATTGGTTTGTCTTAGTTTTTAGTCTGGGTTTTTAATCTTTTTACTTTGTGGACAATCAAGGGGGAGGGCAAGGGAGAACAGAAGAGCACCATAAGGAAAGCCTTTTAGGATAACGTTTTGTTTCTGTCAGAACTGCCAGCTAGTTTCTTGGCAGAACAATAGGATGCAGTTTCCACAGATCACCTAACAAGCAGCAGGGAGGAAACCTTGATAGAAGGCACAGCCAAACACCATTGGATCCTCTCCCAGAAACAAACTAAGAAACAAGAAAGTGATAGTAATAAACTTATCTGTCACCTATGGCTCTACCTTACATAACAGCTGACCAAGTCATCCTTCAGAATTCCTGGCATGTTATCAAGCATCAAACTTTTAAGTGAAAACAATTTATGCCTGACCATTTCACAGTATTTTTAGCAATATTACAAAACACTTGGCACACTGTCACAGTTCAAGAAGTAAAAGGCTCTGCCCATAGCTCCTCACTGCCCATCCAGTTCCCTGGCACGGCACTCTGCACAGGGATGATGAGTGGGGGCTCGAGACAGGAAGCCAAGGATCAGCTCTCTTTTCAAGCCCCATTTCTGTCTGAGGTCACAGTGACCCGATTCTAGCAGGAATTACACATAATCACCCTCTAAGCAAGTGGACCTGTGCCAGCTGAACCTCTCAAAAGTTTTGTTTGCTAGAAGGTTTCAGAGGACATATTCTAAGATCCTGTTTACTTGAGTCCACCAGGTTCCCCTCTGGAATAGCCTTTCACACTGCTCATCAGTTTCTCAAGCCATTAGATCTCTGCTAATATCTGAGATTTCCCATCTGCTGTCATCTAGAGACACCTCTCTGAATTACCTCTATAACCGGTCTGCAAAAGATCAACAACATCAGAACAAGCTCCCATAACTTTAAACAAATTAGGTAATATGCCTAGCATCAATTCTGCTCAGGAAATCTTGCATTCAATACTGTGTTATTCTGACGCCCATGTACCAAGCTTCTAGACTTATACTCCAAAAGTCAGTGAAGCAGATGAAAGTGTTCATGAAGCAGTGCTAGTTACCCCAGTATCTCTTTATGGAGCTTGCCTTCATTCTGAGCTCTCTAAAAAAGTTTCTCTCAAATAGATATACAATATTTTTACAACAACATTTCTCATCAATCATTTTTTTGTGGATATTAAATTTCACAGTGCGCTATCTGGAAATCTAGGCTGGTCCAGATTGTGCTTTCAAAGACTCACCCTGTAATTCTCCTACCCGTTTGCAGAAAATTCATTTTATCCTCCGATTCAGAAACGCATAAAAAGATTTTCTATGGTTATCTTCGCATCAGAGTATTTATTTACTGCAGTGTTTACATGTACTGCAAGCCATCTGATGAGGAAACGGAGGGAAAAAAAAGCAACCATCATCTTTATAATACATCATTTCTGACATCATCTCTACTTACAGATCAGCACAGTTTTGGGTTTTTTTGGAGGATAAAAGTAAGCGACAGAGACTTCAGTTTTTCATCATTTACTGAATCTCTGGGATGCAAGGCCCACTTACCATCAAGGCCTAGATACAAGCTGAAATGCTAATTAAGGACACAAAAAAGGTAATCTTTTTCGATAATTAGTAAGCAAGCAATTCTCAGAAGACTGTTATCTGATTTATCACAGGATTCTGGAAAGAAAATGGTGGTGCTGACACACTCGTGGTTTCCCTTCTGCTCACTTTTCTCTTACAGCAGCCTCAAGCTCTCTGGAGTATCTACACAGGAGATCTTACTAGAAAAGTAATTTGTGACTTGGACTAGGGTAGATGCTAATCTCCCACTCCACACATCCTTGGGAACTGCCCAGGAAACAGTAGCTACAGGCACTGTGACCAAAGGATGAAGAAGTGATGACACGAACCTCAGGTAATTTTAGTTCCAAATGCAGACTTCTTTATGACTGAAGTATGCAACAGATAATGCCATTTTTAACAGCCCTCATCATCACAAATACCAGCAAAGATAACTTGGGGCTGGAGTGATGAGGGAGGACATGCTCTAGGTTGATTTAAAAACCACAACTAAAACAGGAGGTAGAAACAGCTGCAACAGAAAAGGAAGGTGAAAAACTTCATGAACATGCTGAGCAAGCCAGAAGTAAAAGCAATTCTCACAATACCAACCAAGCCTGAGCAGTCAACACTTCAGCCTGTATTAGCCAGAGGTAGCAGCTCATAGTCTCCACAAAGCTTAAACATACACACGAGAGAAGTTTGTGGGTGCAGGCACACAGAGGCACAAGCCTCCAAGAACCAATGAAAGTGGTTCTCCAATGAAAAATATTCCCACTGAGTGCATGGTGGCACATCTCTGGGTGAGGACTGGCACTGCCACGCTGTGGCCTGAAGATCTCAAAGAGGTGAAAAGCTGTGCCTTTGTGCCCCTGCACTTAGGAAGGCTGCTCTGTAAGTAGTGCCTCCGATTCTATTACATTACTAAGTCAGAGGTGGATGTTGGCGGTATGGCAGTAGAGGTTAAACCTTCCCAACAATATTCCATTACATTTTGTTGCCATGCAACAGATGGCAGCAGAGGGGCAGTTTGATAAAATGGCATCTGACATGGAAGTGCTTATGGAACAAAAGTGTGTCACTGAATTCCTTCGTGTGGAAAAATGGCATCTACTGACATTCACTGACAATTACTGAATGTTTATGGAGATGAAATAGTGGATGTGAGCACACTGAGGCAGTGAGTGGTGCATTTCAGCAGAGGTGACAGCAACAGTGGGTCACCTCTGCTGGGTCAGATTGTTAAGAGCACAACTTGCAGGCTCTTGTTCATCTCTGGTGAAAATGCATAGCTAGTGGTGGTGACTGCATTGAAAAGTAGCATTTTGTAGTTGAGAATCTGTTCTACAAAATAGTGTTATTGTGATCTCTGTATCGATCGCAGTTTCCATGGAAATAAATAGGAGGCAATACTTTCAGAGCGTAGTATATAATGCCAATGGCACAGCATCTGCATTCAATGCTATGGAAACACCACTGTAGATCAAGAAAGAAATCCCCTAGAGGCAGTCTCAATAATATTGTATAGAAATGAATCCACTGTTAACAAAAAGATGAAAAAAATTCTTCTAAAAGCTGGCAAGTCACAGCATTGCACTGCACCATCTAAAAGTCAAGATTTACCCTCACCAACAGCAAGGTCGATGGGACACACAAGGTGAGTGAACCCAGTGCAGCACCGGGGCATTTCACAACAGCTGTCGCCTAAGACTTCTAAATAAGAAAGGCATTAGCCCATCTTTACTGCATGAATGTAAGGTAAATGTTCAAACGCTGGTCACATCTGACACAGACATCAAGCAGAGACCTTATGAAGAAGGCTACAATATCATGGGTGGTTTTTCTCCTATGGATAGATAGCCTTCAGTAATAGAAGTGCTCCTTCATCTTGAAACAGAGTTCTTATTACCATGCTTCAGTTAGAAGGACAAGTGCTGCCAACAAACAATTTAAGTATTGCACATATGATTTAAACTTACCTCCAAATACTTGACATACAAACATTTCTTTTTTATGCTAAGAATTAGGCCAGAACATCAACTTGTGCAACGTGTTTGTTTTTAATAAGCAACGGACCCCAGAAAAAATAACAACTAAAAATCAAATAGTCTCTACTGAAATTCAGAGATGAGGCTTCCTCCTTTGTCATGAGACCGAAGGTTATCGAAAGAATACTGTTTTTTTGCCATGTTCTTAACACTCCTGGACTGCAGATTCAAGCTATGTACATTACTAGCAGTTGTCTCCAGGAAACATAGGACTACTTAAATCATAAAATCCTGAGATGATTAGACCTTAGATTTCTCTCATGTGAGGCTTCTGACGAATTTATTGAGAAAGGCAAGATTTGAGAATGCTCATACTTCTCCACAACCCAGAGACTAGCAAGTGCATTCTGCTCATCCTCTCCATCTCCAACAGCTATGCAGCCTCACTGTACAGTCCGTGGCTGAACACAATTTTAATTCTCAAGGGGATTACACAGTTCATTTAACCTGGGGAAAAAACCCGATAGGCTAACTCTCTGGACATGACTGTAATGGTCTGCTGCCAAAGGTGTAGGTCTTTCACACATGCAGGAGACGGGCCTATTTCAGATGCTCCCAAGCACAGAACATCTAGTCAGCAAGAAGTTTCTAGCTCATGCCATCTCAACATTTTCCTTACTTCTACCAGACCTTATGCCTACTTCTGAGCTTCTTACATGCTTTTAACAACACGGTGATGCTTGATGAAAAATAAAATCACTACCAAGACACTGGACTCACGTGGACTCACTGGACTCACTGGACTGTAATTTTAGCTATGTCCGTAAATGAATAAAGCCTCCTGAGTGTTGGGCTAAGGTCAGAAGGAACTTACTCTGGAGTTCAGAACGTGACTATTGCCAGTGAGTTCAAGACTTTTGTAAAGTCCAAAACTCTAACATTTAAAGTCAGATGGAAAATCCTGACAGACTTTGGCGTTTTCACTCCACTTCCATGCCTAAAAGCTCACCACAGATGGCTAATTCTGGCCTCATGTGGCTGTTAGCATCTATTTATCTGTAATAAGCATGTGAAAGGAAAGAACATGGTAGTCTGGTGAATGAGTAAGAAAAGAGCATTCTTCCAATTCCTCTCCGTGATGCTTTAAAAAACATCATCTATATCAATCAAACACCTTGCTGAATGACTCATGACTGTCGTATCTGAACTAAATAGTACCATGCCAATAAGCAGAATCAGAACATTAAAAATTATATAACTACAGATGATTGAAGTGTATGAGTATTATGAATTCTGAATCTCAAGAATGGGTGACACACTGCATTGCATCTCCTTAACATTGGAACAAAAAAAACCCATATATTTACTGGCATACCACCTGCCTTTACAAAAATAGGAAAAGTAATATTCATCACAAGAGGCAAGAATTCAACACGTTAGGTAGCCTGCGATGAAAACACCGAGCACAGTAGATAATACCAACTCAGTTAACTGAAGAACACCAAAACAGTCATTTAACAAATAAAAACTTGACTGTGTTTCCAAATTAGCAACCAACTGGAATTACACTTATTTGCTGTTTTAAAATAAGCAAGGAAGCAGATACACAGAGATCTGGATTCACCCACCCTCAGATACATCGGGTTTTAGCATTTAGGGAGAACTGAAGAAAATACACCACCTCTTTTCTCTTGATTTAATGTTACATTTGGCACAAATCTTCACGCTCAGAAAGAGATTTGGCTAGACAACAGATGGAGTATTCCATTAAAACACAAGTGGCAAAATGTGCCCACCCTTCCAGTCAAAAACAGCAAATCAGTTCACAGTAACATCTGTCTGCAGATCACAAGATGCTCACATGGATGCTTTCCCACAAAATATTTTTTCTTACTCTTGTCTAGAAATGTACTTGTTTATAAGTTAATTCTAAAATTAAGGAGAAAAAAAAGAATTAAAAAAAAAAAAAAAAAAGGTGAAAAGGCAGCCTCTGGTATTATTTGCAGCAACATTCAGCTACCCAGAAAAGCCAGAGAAGCTTCAATAGCTTCAAAGGCAGGCAGATGTACAAAAGCTTATGAATGTCCAACAAGGCTCCGGTGCACGTGGTTCAGTAACAAGTGATTGTTTCCAGGTAAGTGTAACTAGGAGGAAGAAAAACTTAGTTTGCTTTAGGAAGAGATGTGGCAACATTTTAGAAAAGAAAGAAAAAACAGCATATTAATTGTAATGCTTCTGTAGTTCTGCTATATTTCAACTAGAAACCACTTCATTTAAAGCCCTCCGTTCAGCAGCAGGCACCCCAATGAGCACATTTTTCATGGTGCAATTTCTAAAACAAATAAAAGCAAAGGTAACCCTGGAGTGGTTTGTTAACCTATATAATTAGTCAGGAAACAAACAGTACAAGTGAATAACAATCATGTTAAACGCATTCAGAAAGACTAGGTGACTCAAAAAAAAAATTAAATAAATAAAATAAAATTCTATGACAAGCACATTTACCCCAAAAGAACTATCTAAAATAGGTCTTTTTTTTTTTTTTTTCTCCAAACAAATGTATGAACATTTTTCATAAAAGATAATTAGCATTTCAACAACAATTTACAAAAACTCCCTCTCTGCCCTCAAAACCAAGATGTGACCACTACAGGTAGAAATCTGTCCCTTATGCTCAGCAAGTCAACTCTCACTGATCTCAGTCAGATGGAGGAAGAGCCATAACAGGTTCAGCACCGTTTTTACTATTTGCAGCTAGAGCAGGATATGGGAGGTGCACAGGAGGAGTGTTAAAGATAAGTGGAGAAGCACACATGAAGGAGAATTAACGTCTCTGAACAGCAGCTGAAGTATCTCCCTGAAACCAGAGCAGCTCACCAAGGACAAGCCTTGCATCTTCAGAAAGGAAATCCTTGTGCCTCACATTTGCAGCTGGATTCAGCCTGGTGGTGGTGGAAGGTAGAGCCCCTGCAGACCACCTTGTGCACTCCTCAGATGAGCAAGGCACAGCCTGGTGCTGCACTGCCTGCGTCCTCCTCCCCCTTCAGCTGATGAACCCACAACTTTTCTCACTATTGCTGTGAAGTCAGTCGTCAGCCATGAACTGCAGTGATAAAGAGCAGACCTGCTTGCTCAGTAGAAGGCATCACCTAGAATTGTGCCATGTTATTCCTCCCAGCCCCTCTGCACTGAGAGTGAACTCAGCCATGCTAAATTTCCATCAGCCAACTACTAGCCCTGTCCAAGCTGTTACTCTTCTCAGAAATGTAACATCATGGGGAAAGACTCCTGGACAATTTTTCATTTCATTTTTAAAATGGAAACAAAATATATTTTGTCTGTTAGCAGCACTTTTCCAAATCATGCCATATTCCAAACTTTCCATCTCTTGAAATTCATGAGACTGCAACAAGCACACACACTATCTCAAATCTGGTGATCTCCAGCTCATCAGTTCACTTAAGAAATAAATGCCTAAAAAAAAAAGAATCCCAAATTTGGATGTTCCTTTGGCAGAATGTTTTGAGACAGTTTCTAATATCCTAGAAAATGCCTATCAGCAGGTGTTAGTGGTGCAGAAATGGGATCTGTCCACACAGATGCTCACGTGCTAGCAAGCACTGTACCAAAAGGAGTTAAGTCATGTGTGTTATTTACTGCACACCATTTGACTGAGTAGTTTCAGTTTGTATTCTGATCAATTCACAAAGGCATACTGCATATACAGAAGAAATGTGAGGACATATTGCTTTAAGATGTAAACATTCCTCCAAGGGCTTTTTTTTTTTTTTTTTTTTTTTTTTTTTCCCTGTAAAAGATTTTTTGCACTGGGCAAAAAATAAAAATAAAATACCCAGTATTTCATACCAATGCCTTCACTGTTCACTCTGAAGACGTCTCACTTGACAGCCCTGGAGATGGGATGCCGCTGATACCACCACCAGCTCAGTTGGCTTGTCCCTCCTGGTTTCCCACACACCTAAGGTCCTAGAAAAGGATATGACCCAGAGCACTGAAGTTAAATTCCTGAATTAATAAATAAATAAATTCCAGGGCTCAGCTGCCCTGAAGAAGGGCCCCTCTGTCGTTACTGATTGCAAAAGAAGCCTAATGAAATTAACTGATCAAGTTTGAAGCCTAAAATTAGAATTGTAATGCATAATAACTACTGTTACTAGTACTCCTGTCTTTTGCCGTTGAGACCATAAACTGAAATGGCAGTAAGTTCAAACCTTTTTTTCCTTTCTTAAACTAAAAGGTTTTCAGGGACCAGATGTCCCTGGTTTTCTAGATAGGCTGAGGTACAGTAACCCATTGCTAACAAAGACAAGAGATGCACTGCTGCATGTTATGAGAAAGTAGGCTGACACGAGGCAGGTGCCATGGTACAGAATGCAGAGTAGGCAAAAGCTTCTGTAAGGCCCAACACTTTCCTGCTGTTACACTGGAGAACAATGAGACTGCCACCTCTGGAATTTTATTTCACACTGAAACACACAAAACTCACACACCCAACTGAACAGCTCCCAAACACACCCCACACCCAAACACTCAGGCAAGTAAAGTTGCCCACCCACCCCGAGCCCTTTAAAAATGCCCAAATTAGAATGACCTCAGGACATACCGAAGTGCTGTGTGCACTATCAGACCATCGTCGCAGCAAAGGCTGAGCAGCACCTTCAGCACAAGGTGCAAGGCACCGAGCCTGGCTTTTCTCACAGGGCAAAGAGAGTTTTTGCGAGAATCTCGGCAGCCCTTAAAGCTGCTGTCATGTGTCTGGAGAAAAAAAAATCCCAGCACCCAGTACCACTCCCACAAAAAAGGGGATAGAGCTTGTTCTTATATAAGTATGTATATTATTTAACACTCAAAAACAACAGTTCCATCATATCTATGCAAAGCGGTGAGGAGCTGAAGGAGAGAAGAAAAAATATATATATTTATACTCTTGCTATATCTATTGTATCTATCCATTTTGTCTATTTGCCTCAGGGTAAGTCAAGGGCCCTCAACACACTGCAGAACAAGGACCAATATCCATTCTCCTTTTCTTCCTCTGCTGTAGCACAAGGTAGACTGAAGTGGGAATAGATGCAAACATTATGTGAATTATAAACTGTTATTTCCTAGGAAATTATCTTTTGGATCTGGAAATAAGCAAAACACCTTACAGGTGAGGTAAACAATTACATGCCACCATCTTTTCAAGCAAACAACTGATCCTGTTCTTGTGATTATCTAAATGAGTTTTGCTTAAACAAACACATGCTGCTGAGATGCACACATTGCTTCTGAGGTGGATGTGAAGGAGAAGGCCTAGGTAACAAAAATAGCTTTCAAATAGATGTTAGTATATTCACGTTGCAAAGAACATAAAAGGAGGCAGGAAGCAGGGGAGGGAAGCGTCTCTTTCATATCATATTTAAGTGACAGTACAAGTAACAGTGACTTTCTTCCTGAACTGCTAAAAGATATGGGTCCATTGCATAATCCGGCAATAATCTTGTAAATTCTATTCAGATTTTTTTCTGAACATTACAGAAATTCACAGAATTAAAAGCAAAAATCAGGATTTTTTTTTTTTTCCACTCATCACTCAAAGAAACAGATGCAAAATAGAGCAAGTTTTCCTGTAAAAACAGCTCTGTCCTACTTTGTGAACTAGTTATTCCTAACTGTAGCAGCCTCCCCTTGCACAGAATATTCAGTAGTGCTAAGAAGATTCTCCATCTCTACAAATTAGATATGATAAACAAGTAGGTTTATTGCAGACACAAATCCACACGCAGCAGTGTAACAGCTGGCTGATGAAAGCAGATGCGTCTGCCTATCTCAAGCCCAAACTCATTTGGACGAGCAGCACTAAGAAGAGGAACCCAAGGGAAAGGAGAAGAGGCACAACTTGGCGAAGAACTCAGAACAGGGTGAAGGGAATGACTGCACACATTTTTAAGATTTCTTCCTGGCAAAAAACTTGGACTAAGATAAATTTCACTGACATTTCTGCAGATAGAGGGAGAAAATTCTCTGGAGATTCAATGTGAAAAGTTATTTAAAACATGCACAAATTTCATTTGATAGTCAGCCTTTCAGTCAACCTATTTTCTGCACTTCAGTGGAACAGGGAAAAAATATTTAAATCCTTAAAACACAATATGGAAAAAGCATTTTCAATTTCAGAATGGTATTTTTAGGTCCAGATGGAAAGTATCCAGCAAGGATACTTTACCTCAGTGACATCTTAGATGGTCTGTATGAAAAGAATGTATCCAATAAGCAGATAACTCAATGCCAACAATATAAAGAAAAAAAACAAATGCAAGTCAAATTCAATTCTACTCGAAGATGTGGGTTTCTAAAGTACCACAGGAAAAAAAGAAGGGAAAAAAAAAAAGCCATTTCTGCAGTAAAAACGAAAGAATAAGGCCTTGCAGTATTAAGTTATTTAATACCTCAATGCTATAAGAAATTTAAAAATGAGCAAAACTCAAACCTCCTACAGATAACTTTCCCTGCAGTAGTTTCAAGGCAGAACCAATGCCTGTTTGCATGAACAAAACCCTCTAACTGTAAGTCACATCACCTGGTCAGGAACTGTGTCTTGCGAAGAAAAGTTGCTGTAACCTAACTCCTGAGCTTCAAAGAAACTAAGAAATCTTTCACACATTTTATGTAACATTTCCTTGAAGAGATCTCAAATCATCCCCTCAGATGCTACCATCCTACACTAATCCAACCAGACTGGGATGCTACCATAAAGTACCTCCAAACCACCACAGAAGCTGGAGAGTTCTCACATTTGCTTGCCCTTGTAGTACTTACTTGAGAAAGATGAACATGTATTATTCTGCAAACTTAAGTAAAGTCAAAAGCCTGGTAAACCTCACTTCACATGAAGGAGAGAATGATACATTTGCACACTAGAGCAGGCACGTCCAACCCATGGGTTGCATGAAGCCTGGCAGAGCTCACACAGGGTGCAGAGCAGTGCCAACTTGAGTTATGGCAAGTAAGTTTATGGATTTTGATACAGTGGCTAAAACACAGTCCTGTGAGCAGTGAAAAACATGCAGCTGTACTTTCCCTTGTGATAAAGGAATCTGAGAAGAGGCTTCAAGATTGCCAAAACATCAATTTTTTTTGTTTATTTGCGACTCCATTTTCAGTAGACTTTAAATACATTACTCAGGAATTTTTAAATGGAGCCTATAGAGTTGCAATCCAAAATTCCAGCTAGAACCTCCCCAGAAAAACCAAGTCACAAGACTCCTTCAGGTAGACACATAGTAGAGCAAGACATACACAGTCACTAGAAATAGTTTGAAAGATGTAGAAAAACAGTTCTCTGCATTCAAAAAGAACTAACCATAAATAATGTGCTTAGGACATAAGAAAGGGCAACGCAAACAAAGGCAGTAATGTCTTGAAGGTGCATGAGTTGCAGATTTGATGCATATAATTCAACTATTTTCAACAGGATATAATTCCCCAGCATAATTTCGTCAACAGAGACAGAATTTCTACTTTTTTCTTTATTGCTCATGAGTATTTTGGACTTCTCAATGCAAGTACATATTTTAAAAGGCTATGAAGTTGACTCGCAAACAATACTTGACAAAATCCTTTTAGGCTACTAGGAAAATTGAGTTTTATTAGGAAGAGCATTTATGTAGATTGGAAAGCAGCAGAGACAAAGAAAATACATAAGAACAAAAGAAATAGCTTTCAATAAGGCAAGAAGAGATCAAGGGAGGGGACATCCTCAGCTCTGCATCAGGCAAAGCAGTATTTCTTATATCCTTAAACAAACTGGAAAGAAGGCAATATGTCCTCTTCTCCCCATTCCACAATAAAAACCCTGAACACTGAAACTCACAGGTGACAAAATTATTTACAGTTGTTCAAAATCAGAAAACCAGAAAGAATTCCAGATGAACCACACAAGGCCAGGCCAAGGGGCAAGTTAAATCCAGTGCAGATCGATAAAAAGCAAAGTGCATTTAAATGAAAGAAGTACTTGCTGGGTTTAACGCTTCTGGAGCAACTCAATATCTGATTCAAGTGTTCAGCAAATGAAAGAAAATCACTGCTTAGATACTCGAAGATATAGCTGAGAAATATTCTTCTTCCATTCTAAAGAAGGAAGCGTTCCCTTGATTATCTAAGGGATAACACTGACAACACTGTTGTGCAGCAGCACACATCACTGGCATGTTCCCATCAGAATGCTGCGTTCTGCTCATATCATTTGATCTCAAGAAGAACCAGCAGATGTAGTAAAAGATTCAGAAAACGGAGACAAGAATAATTAGGGACTAAAAAGATTGCTGCACAGAAGGAAGCTGAGAAGTTTGAAGCAATCACACTAACTGGAGATGGATACGTTATCACAGATACACACACACACACACACACACAAAAAAAAAACAACAGAAAAAAACACCAAAGAAGTGTAGAAAAGACTGCAGTGCTCCTATATACTTTCTGCATGCAGAAGCAATGACATCTTTGAAATAGCAATATGCTTACAGCAGCTAAAAGGAAATGTGTATGTTTGTTTAGTTGGTTTCGTCCTGTGGTTGTGCTTTGTTGTTATTTATTTTATTTTTATTCACTGCTCAACTTGCACCATCTTTTGCTGCAAGCTATGATGAAGACCTAAAAAGTTCAGAGAAAGATAACAGTTTTATACAGTCCATGACAATGAGTAAATTGTATGAGAAAGACCTGCAGGGTAGAAGAATTTCATAGTGCAGAATCAAACAGAACAGGTTCAGAATTTCAACAGTGGGGCTTCAATACAGCTGCTACCTTAGGAAAAACATTTTGAAGTATCTGATACTACCCTCCTGTATGGTAGGCAAAAGACAAGCATAGGTTGCAGAACTGCTCCATTAGGATTCCTAATCCTCTTCAGAAGTCCAAAGTGGTGTTTCCACAGTAAAGCAGAGGAAGCTGGGAACAAGATAGATGAAGCTTTACTAAGGCTTCAGCCTAGGGACGCTAGACCCAGCGTAAATGATTTGAAGATAGTGTTGTTTTTGCAATGTTTGGAAAAAAAAACTGCATTAACTGAAGAAGAGATGGCTGTCACACTGAAGAGGTCTGACACAAATGGCCTCCTTCAGCCTCTATCCCTTTGCAATTTCTCAAGTGTTCACATACAAGGTGTTCACAAGGGGAGCAAAGTATTTTTGTCATTAGTACTGGAATGCACACTCTTCATCAACTTATTCTTAAGTGTGTGAACCCCGTGTTCTGCATGACAGCATGAGAGATTTTTGTATCTTGAAACCACACCAGAACTAGCTTTGCCTGGCAGGCTTTCAGCACTTCATTTACATATGAGTCAATGCTTCTGCAATACAAACATTAATGATGCATTCCCCATTGTCCTCCTATTTATATTCACTGTTTAACCTGCAGGCATCCCAAGTTAATTAAACAAATCAATCCCATTGAGATAATTGCGTCTCAAGCAAATTAACACAATTATCCTTTTTAAAAGAAAATCCAAGTAGTATCCACTGTATTTATTCATATAAATCATAAGCTGAATCCTCTCATTCTAGCTTCACTGCCATCTAGGAACTTGTCTTAAAATGAAAGGTATAACGACACACGAAACCAGCTATCATTTGCCTGCTGCACCCAGCAGCTTCTCTATTTTCATCGTTCACTGCACTGAAGTCAGAGGTGCCAGTCAGAAGTAAAGCTTCTTGGGGAAGAAGGAAACAAGGAAGGATCTCATTGCACTGGGCATGCTGTAGCTGTATCACTTTGAAAAGAGTCCTTGCTCCAGAACAGTAGTGGCACTTACAACCTTGGCAAGATGAGCAACAAGCTAGTTAGCTCAGTCTATTGGGGTTACAGATGTTCCCCATCCTTCTTTCCTCCAGCTCAAACCCTCAGAAAACAGAAAACCCTCTGGAGCAAAACTGAAATTCTGCAAAAGACATCTTGAGCCACAGACAAGATTACTCTAGACAGTACTCATTTTTATTCGACTCCTGTTCAAAGCCTGGACTGGATCAGAATAATGGGAAATACTGTGACCAGTATGGATGGGAACAAGGAGGAACCAGACAGACAGAACAGCATTATCATCCCCATCCACCCTCCTCCCCTCAGTGGGTGCTTTTGTTCCAAGGTGCAGCGCCTCAGCACACAAAACGTACCTTGGCCTCCTCAAGTCACAGCCCACCACCCATTCGAACTTCCAGCCAATTAGTACCTGGTTGGCCACAGCAGGGCACACACAGCCTTCTCCCAGCTCTAACAGCCATAGAGGCCGCTGTGCCCAGCACAGGGATGCAGCAGTAGGCCAAAGAGGCTACCAGAAGTCAACTTGGCAGGGCAACTCTCAGAGCCCTCAAAGAAAAGTTAGCAGAAGCACTAAGCACCCTGTAACTAAAAATGGGAAATTCTGTAGAAGCTGATACGCAAAACCAGAGCCTTGTCAGCTGAACATCTCTGCAACTTTGCTCTTTCAAGAGACCTGAGTGCACTTATGCTCCGTCCCTGGAGGTGTTCAAGGCCAGACTGGATGGGACTTTGGGCAGCCTAATCTAGAAGGACATGACCCTATACATGGCACAAGGGTTGAAACTCAACGAGCTTTAAGGTCCTTTTAAACCAAGCCATTCTATGCAGTGTATTCACAATGGCATGGGTCAAGCCCTGGCAGCTGCCACTTACATTTACTGCTTTAGGCTGTGCAAGACCGTTTAGTACTTTGCCCAAACACAGGAACCTCCACCTCAAAGCCTGTAAGAAACAAGAGGCAGGTAACTGTGCATGTGTGAGAGCACGCACGTGTGTACATGCATGCAGGAGACAGACAAAAATTGTTAACGAGCATAACCAGTAATAACTGTCTTCTCATGTCTTTTTGCAGATGATTCAGTGCAGGACCAGCATGCTCCTCACCGTTCCTCCCACTGGCTGCTAGGCAACCGCTGCAGTGCAAGGCAGACAGGCTTCAAGCATCAGCTTGTTCCTCCTTCTCAAGGAATTAAGGGGCTTAGCAGTGCATTAGTTGCAGGACCAAGTAACTGACGACTGGTAACTGACACTGAGCTCCAGGAATTGTTACGGGGAAAAATAAAGTGATAACAGAAGTATTGGGAGGGAGATGGGAGGACAGCAGGGCACCAGGCTCGCCTTCTGCCTGCCCAAGCACTGAGTGATGATGGCAGGGGGGTTTGGAGGTGATTTGAGGGAAGACTCCTCACTCCTCTTTGCAAAAATAAAACAAATAAAATAAGAAAGTGCATTTTTTCAGTTTTACTTTTTCCACAGAAGATCTGTTCCAGAGATGCCTCAGCCCAGACCCGCAGCTACCCATACTCTTTACCCAGCTGGCAGGGATCATCTGTAAGCCATGCAACACAGAAGGACACCAAAATGGACTAGCTTGCAAACTAACTATTTCCTTGCAGTATTTTTTTTTTTTTTCAGCTTGGATCATTTCAGTGACTTGAATGATGTCACAGATGCCCAAAGGGGTGAGTCAGCACAGGTGAGTGTGGCTCCCCAAGGACCCTCCACTAGGCTGCAGAACAGCAGTCCTCCAAGGTAGCTGATTCTCTTGTGCTCTCTGACTCCACTCACATGGGAGGTCATAAAATGAGAGAAAAATCACCAAGTCTATCAACCTAATCTGCTCAGAGAGTTGGGCAATCACCAATCACGTGGAGTTCAACAAGAGCAAGAGCAAGATTCTGCATCTGTGAAGAGGTAACCCTGGCTGTACGTACAGACTGGGGGGATGAGAGCAGTCCCAAGAAAAGCAAGATGAATAAGAGTCATGAGAATGCCCTGACAGCCAGGAAGGCCAACAGCATCCAGGGCTGCCCCAGGCCCAGCACTGCCAGCTGGGCAAGAGGAGCGGCTGCCTGCTGCACTCTGCATAGCCTCAACTCCAGCACTGAGCATGGGTTTGGATGCCACAGCACAAACAAGACGTAAACTACCAAAAGGCGTCCAAAGGAGTGCTACAAAATAGTGAAGGGTCTAGAGGGCAAAGCGTGTAAGAAGCAACTGAGGTCCCTGGGTTTACGCAGAGCAGAAGAGCTGAGGGGAGGCTCATGGCAGCTGCAGCTCCTCACAGGAAGCAGAGGAGCAGCGCTGAGCTCTGCTCTCTGCTGACAGAGGCCTAAGGGAATGGTATGGAGCTGTGCCAGGGGAGGGGCAGCTGGGGATTAGGGACAGGGTCTGCACCAGAGGGCACTGGGTATAGAACAGGCCGCCCAGGGCAATGGGCACAGCCCAGAGCTGTCAGAGTTCAAGAAATGTTTGGACAGTGCTCTCAGACACAGTTTGATTTCTGGGTGCTCCTGTGCGAAGTCAGGAGTTAGATATGGTGATCTTTAAGTGTCCTTTCCAACTCAGGATGTTCTATCATCCCACGTAGAGTCCTATCCCTAAACCATGCCTCTTAGTGCTATAGCCACACATCCCTAAAACAGTTCCAGGAACGGGGACTCCACCACTTCTCTGGGCAGTCCATTCCAATCAGTGACCACCCTCTCCATGAAAAAAATCTTCTTAATATCCAATCTAAACCTCCCCTGTAGAGAACATCTCATATCTTTAACCACAGGCAGACGACAACAGAGGATTCCTCAGCTGCGGAGGCACTGGCAGGCATGCAAACACTGCTTACTTGTACTGTGCCAGGAAATGGCAGACATGAACAGGTAGAGAAGTCCCTTCTGCAACCTCTTGGCAAGAAGTATCCAAGATGGACATTTAAAGTACAGTAATAACATTTAGCAGAATGTACAGAGGAGGTGGTTTACACTCTGTGCTTCCATTGACTATCCCAAAAATCCAGAGAAGTTTCACTACTTTCCTGTTAGGAAACAGTAGGAGAGCCTTACACAGATCAAGCTTTCAAGTCAGTCCTACTCAAATCATATAGATAAGCAACTGAAGAGGTTAGTTCTAACATTGCAAAGTGGGACAAACAGGCAATCTTCCCCATTTTTTTATGACCATTCTGAACTGCAGACTACATTTGGCATTTTCATTACCTCAAGAAACCTGTGGCACTGCCAGAAATGATTTGTTTACTTATAAAAATGTATGTTTCAGAAAAGTTAGAAGCAGAAAACTTAATTTATATGGTGCACAAGTCTTTCGCTAACCTAATTTTATACAGCATAAAAAAAATAAATCAGAATGGCTAAGGATATCTGTTTCTTATTATAAAACAAACCTACCATCATGTCAACTCTCAAACTGCACAAAATTCTACCTATATATATAATTTATAAGCCAGGGTCAAAATGGATAATAGAGTAGGAATACAAAATACTTTATTACAGGGCAGCCTGGAAAAAAGAATAGCTCTCTTATCATGAAACATATTTAGAAAACCAGTTCTGTAACACACGATCCACAGAACAGAGATACAGATGTCCTGTCATAAAGAATTCATTATTTACAAATATACTACAGAACACTCCATTTACAATGAAGTACCATAAATAATTCATGCTAAATATGCATCATAAGAGCAGACAGTTCCCCAAAACAGGCAGTGGCATTTTCTCCACCATTCTTATCAAGTGAAACAGAAGCTATGTGCAACAGGTACTGAATTTTCCTCAAATGATATCACTTCACTGCTCGAAGTCTCCCCCACCAGTATAGGGATTTCTACACAAGTATTGTCACTGCAGCCACAAGAAGCACTACTCACTTGTTTAAGGCATAAAATTGTGCACATTTTAATTTTATCCCTGTAAATAACACTGAACTCACAACTTCCATTCACTGCCTGTATACAGCGTTGCATAGCTCTACCTTGTGTTTGCTGCTTTGACCTGAAGAAGCAAACACAGAAGCAGACAGGAAACTCAAGCAGTGTGACCTCTATGTTTCTGCGGAAAATTAGGGCAGCAGTTATTGTACAAACTGTGCCAAAGACTTGACACAGTGATGGAAACGCTCCTCTACCTTAGATTAGATTAAGACAAATTTTATTTCTATATGTAAACAAACAGCCACCCTAAAAAAAAAAAAAAGAAGTCGTGAATGACATAGGTCATACAGATTCATTCTAATAGGTGGAAGATTCCTAGCGCATTAGGTTTTATTTTTCCATGACCCCTGCAGGCACACCTATTTCGCAAAAGATCAAGCAAAACCTGCATAAAGTACCTGACTGTAAATTCGTCTGGGGGTAGGAATAGTTGCTGTTTTACAAAGAGCATTCAATACTTAATTTTGCTTTCCATTCTACTTGAATGGTTCTTCTCCAGCAAGATAACTGCATGGATGCAAAACTTCATTTGTCTGAGTCCCTTCATCCTCCTGAAAATAAACAATCACAGAACTTATCCTGTTCTAACTACAGATGCCCCTCTTAACATGGACAGGTAGGCAGGACTAGATGCCTGTTTTCCCTCTTTTGAAAGCAACAAATTTGGCAAAGAAAAAAGAAACAACAAAACAAAGAAACACATCAGCCTGGTACTGGTAATAGGTAAAAGCACAAGCATCAGAAGTGGATACTGTGTCACCGCACAGCATCAGGTGATCCCCTGATCACTTCCACAGACCCTTCCACCTTTTCACAAACCCTGAAAGCAGAACAGACCACTGTGACCTTCCTCCCAAGATGGGCTGATGACCAGAAAAAACACATCAGCAATAATCCTTTTTGCTAACAGCATCTAGTTCCAATTCACAAGCACGTGATCAGAAATCTTTCACGTTCAAAAGGATTTGTTTCAGTGAGTAATTTACCCTATTTAATAATTTGTGTGCTACAACTAGCCCAGATTCATCTGGCTTCAACTTTCAGCTCATTACACCTCCTCCTACTAAACTGGAGAGCTTTCTGTTTTCTCTCTCCTCTATAGATATTTGTGAAATACAGCTCAGCCACTTCACTTAATGTAGGCATGCTAGGCCTTTTTTTTTTTTTTTTTTTTTTAATTCAAAAAAAAATCTAACAGTGAAACAGGTTTTCCAACTGTAATCGATCTCTCAGCTTTCTGAAAATGCATGTCAGTTTTTTTAAGCATTTTTTTCTAAAGCTGGCACATAAGTACTGGACTCAGCACTCAAGTAATGATTTTGTTCTATTATACACTGGTAATACTATATATTCCTACAGTACACATTCAGCTTTTGTGTCCAAAGACTGCAGTGAGTCTTTTAGTAGTATTACAAGGTCTGTATTTTGTTAGTTTAACTGTAACTTCCCAACTTCTTTCCAATGCAAAACGCTCCCCAGAATGTGGCTAAGTCCTTCCCTCTGCATAATGTACAGAGGTGGACTGGTCTGTGCTAACGTACTACTCAAATAAGTCTATACAATAAGGCATTTAATCTCATGTGAGACAGAGGACATATCATTATTTACCATACCCCTGATCGTTGGTGGCAGTTTCAAATGTAACAAAAGGTAACTTTGTTTAGAATCATTATTGGTGATCCTGAAATAATTTTATCTCAGTTCTTCCAACTCAAAGCTGGCAGTTACTTCTCCCTCCCCTTGCTAATAATTACATTGCCTCATCACTCATTTAAACTCAGTGCCATTATTTCTCTATTTGTGTAATGCGTACAGACATAACACACACATAACAGAAATTCTGGCACAAAATTTGTTCCTCTTCACAGAGGACATTTCATGTCCTCACAAGCAACAGCACAGCATACTGCTGTATACTGCTCCATTCTGAGCACTGGATATGGCATTTTAAACACAGCCTTCACTTTCCCACTCATAGAAAAGATTCATGAGTTAAAATAAATCCTGGGTAAGTGCATGCAGGATTGTGGTTTGTTGCTTGTTTGTTGTTTTTTTTTTCTTTAAAGTACCTAATAAAGCATCAGCAACATTAACATTATGGTTATTAGTTTACTTAATACGATGATGCTCCATTAGACAAAAGATAATATAATTGTAGGCTGGAAATTAACGATGGAAACATGTTGATATAGTTACATGGAGTCATGAAACTTTTTCAAATGTAGGGGCACTGTGTCTACAATACAGTTTAAACAAGTTAACTTATCTCATCTGTATATGCATAATAAACTTTTGCTCTATGCTATCATATCAAATACTCATTATTCCAGTACAAAAAAATGTTTGCTTGTTTATGTATAAACACACACACATTCATACATATGTGAAGTTAAGTGAGTACAACTTGTTAGAACATAGTTCTTCCCATGCTTTGACTCAAAAAGAATTCATGTTAATAGATGAAAATACTTGCACAGTTACACTTTTCTGTCTTTTTTTAAGAGTACAAAAGCTATCTTTTAGACAAACTGCACCAGCATTGTGATGCTGTGCTAGAAAAGCAGCATGCACAAATAGGAACAGGGGCAGAAGTGTCTGAATCCAGTGTCAAAGGAGCCAGAAGTCAGTTGATGTTACAGACTCTGAGATGACTCCCGAAAAGCAAGGATTGTATCAAAACCCAAGTACCCAGTGTGGCTTAGCCCACAAGGATTTATTTAGGGCATGGAAACACTAATACAAATCTGGAAGTGTTCATTTCCTAGGCTAAAGTTTAATAGAACTTTAACTTTTTAACAAAGGTCAAAGTTTCAACACATCTCCTGAGGTTAGCACTGCTTCAGTAAAACCAGTACAGCTATTCACTGAACCCCAGTTGAACAGCAGATTAGTTACTACTCACAAAGCCTTGCCTAGAATATTTAACTGATTAGCTAACAACATACTTACCAGAGCTCATATATTTAAAAAAACTTAATTAGTCAGAGCCTAATAGTTCAGAAGATGTCCAACTTGTCTGTCAGAAGAGCAACAGCATCATCATGCAGTAGATCCTAAGTAGCCAAGCTGAGGACTCTCTTCTCTGATTAAGAGGTTTGGGTTTTTGTTTCAATCCACATCATTAAGTCAAAAGGTAGTAATTTCTTCATTTCCGAGTGCACTAGTATACAAAACAAGAAAAAGGCAGGGTTTTCAGTTCTCACCTGCTCACAGGAAGTTCACACCTCACTGTCACCAACTAAAATATAACAGAAACATCAGCAGCTCCAACCATCTGCTAATCTTTCCCATTCGCTATGAGCTGGCTTCAAACAAACCAAGACATCTTTTCAAGTGTCACTTCCGGGGTTGCAGAAGGCAGCCCAGGCCAGGTAGACAGAAACTCAGATCAAGCACAGTTCTGTCCCAGGAGGACAGCACAGATCTCTCCTCACTACAAAACACGCCTGAGCTTCAGGTCTACTGAGCGTAGGAGATGAGGTCATTGCCTGAAAGGAAAATCCTACCATGGATACACAGCTTAAAATGCTGCTAGCCATTACTCTCTGGCAAGTTTTTGGCATATGGGCATTTTGCAGCTTTTCAAGTATGATCCAAATGACCAAGTAGGCCAAGAGACTGTTTCTTTAAACACCGAATTTCTAATATAGGTTCTAGTCAGTCACTTAGCACTGCATTTGTCTTTTGTGGTTGCGCTTATTTCCTATTTAAGAGAAGGACTGTAATAGTTCCTGGTCTGTCACATTTTCTTCAAATAAGATGTTTCAGCAGCAGCTTCCTCTTGTGATACATTATTCTGCATTGGTGAGCACCGTGTTCGCCCTCATTGTGCTCAGAAAAGCTGTCATCTACAGAAAAGATTTACAGACGTGAGGCAATAAGACAAAAGAGTTCAAAATCCCATTTATGATAGTCTATGGGAATTTTCCCCCATATCTAGATTCATTTCTCCCTTCTCCATCTGCACTTCCCATCTATTTCAAAACAATGAACAAATGTTTCTCTAGCTACACAGACCTGGCACGTTTCATTTTCCTTGTCGTTTAAGAGATGCACACAAACTATTGTGTATTAATAGTAAGAACACTCTGCACTTTGTAAAGCTTTATTCAAAGCATTCTGTGATCTTCCTCTGAAAGCACTAATTTGGCACCTTCACAGTAGATCTGAAGCTTGTATTCTAACTTATTCCACACAGGTGGAAGCTCAGAGACACGGTCAGACTGAAGCAACTGGCTCTTGGTGGAACCATAGGAAGAACTTATGTCCTGCCTTCCCACACTCAAGAACTCATGTCCTGCCTTCCCACACTCATTCTGTATTTCAACATGCCTGACCAACGCTTGCTCCTGCGCTTCCTGCACCACATTTAACTTCAGAAAATGTAGCCTCGTCTTTCCTCTTTTAGTCACTGGCAGAACTTCCCAGACAGCTTCCCCCCCCACCCAAGGATTTTCCAAGGTTAAATAGTTAAATCATTAAGGAATAATTTCACCATCTCTTAAGGAAACTACCTACACAAAAGAAAACATTCTCCCAACATCAATCTATGTGGCTGTGTTTTTGCATTCCAGATAACAGCCACACTAGTTGAGTATGAAAAGCTAATATTAACCTGTTCCAAATGAAAAGAATACTCTCAGGATCTGTTCTTTAAAAATAATATCCTTGGATATGCAAGGGACTGCTAGTCAAATATCACAAAAGTCTCAATTTGTTTTAAACAGGAGAAAAAGAACATAGGTCAGTCCTTTTCTCTCATCTTCAGCTATTCTTCAGGCGCAATTTTTATGTAACTGCACAATTGTATTTTTTTTAATAAGAAGTAAATGTAAGCATACAAAAGAGAGGACAAGCAACCAAAAAAGGATTAACATTATAATACTATGGTAACATCTGAATAAGGAAGTGATTTCAAATTTAACCAGTAATGAAAACCAAAATCACATATGAAAAGAAGGCAGGTCAAATGAGCATAAACTTGTCTTACATTGCAGACATCACAAGAGCTCCTAACTGCACATGACTCACTAAAGCATAAAGAATATTATTTGATTCTCACACAAGGATCCATCACCATGGCACTGGGACACAAAATCCTCAGTCTTGTTTCAACAAAAATACTTCAGTCACACAAGATAATACCTCATCATTAACCACTGCCAGCTATGGTTTTCCTAAATGATGGCCACTACTACTTTTACTCAAATCTCACACAATAACAGGTCTCACCAGCAACTGTTGGTTGAACTTCAGATTAATCTACTGATGAACGCTATGTATCTTGAGGCTAAATTAAACACAAAATAGGGTTCATCTCCTTTCTTTCTCTCAGGAAGTCTTAAAACCACAAAGCAGTCCAAGACTCCCCTCTCACTGCGGTATTCAGAGCATGCCATCCTACTTCTTTCATTCTCTCACACCATGCCCAGAAATAGGAGAGAAACAAGAACACACTCTGACACAGCTCCAACTCCCAACCCAAAACTCAAGAACAGCTGGTCTCCCCAATTAAGTGATCCATGGTATGTGTATCCATCTATTGCTAGAGAGAGAATGCAGAATCCCCTTGAGGGATACTCAGTGTAAATGGAACGTTTCCAGGGAGCAAGGTTCATCCAAAATCCTATTAAAGGCAGAAGTTTTACAGGAAGATGCACAAACATACTCCAAGCACGTTTGTCACTCAGTAAAAGCTGGTTGGATATCCTAATAGTGTTGTCAGAGTTCTACCTCAATTGAGATCTGCTTGTGAGAGTGATGGTCTAAGTAGTTCAATTTCAGAGGACACTCTCAGGAGAAGACTTCTCCCTCCATTAAGGCTACAAAAGAACATTATATTACTTTGTTTTGTTTGTTTGTTTTTTAAGTAACAAGCTAGCAGAGGAAAGCGGAGAGAAAAAGGAGAGTTTCTTCTTCCAAGTTGTCTACTTAAGAAATCTGGAAGAAGTTTAAGCATGACACAGAAGACTACTAATTTGCCTGTCTAAAACACACTGATGAGGAGAAGGGCTAGTGGATGTATACTTTTCCTTTTGTAAGCAGCAGCGTGTAATCAGAATGATATTCACATTTTCAAACTAGAAATGAAGAGGATTGAAGTGACACCACTACCTGGGTAAAATCTATCTAAGCCTACAAAAGACAGATTCAAAGAAGAGTATTCCCTAGCCACAAAAAGATGGCTTTGGTGGGAGGCTTCCATGCCTCCAGCTCCCACAGACTGCCTGGGCTGCTCTAAGCACATTCCTTAAGTCACAAATGGGCAGTGAGATGCATAAAAAGAGTGTGAGTAAAACATCCCTGTGGAAACAAAGGCATTGACCTTTTTAATCTCCAAGAGGTATTCAAATACTATACTCACAGGCAATCGTTAAAATGACTCATTAAAGTAGCATACTGTTAAGGCTCAGCATTTGAAAGCAAAAGGCTAATGAAGTACTCAAGCAACAAGCTTTTTTACCTCTTGATAAAATGGAAGGGGAAAAAAGAACCCAGCCCTGTTTGCACACTTTGCAGACAAATTCCCTTTGAAGTTTAACTTTTTTCTTCCTGTTTAACAAAATTACTTCAACAAAATAAAAGTTGGAAATAACTCTACTAAGAAGAAAAAAGGTCCGCTATTCCTTATTGGTAAGCAGCACACAGACAAAAACAAACAAACAAACAAACAAAAAGCCCACAGGAAACTGAGAGCTATTAATTTAGTTTTAGCCAAGTTTTTATGAGACTGTACATTCTGACTATTAGTTGATGCTACTACGCAACTGTCTGGCACACAAACCCATAAAAACTAGACCAAAAAAAAAACCAAAAAGCAGCAACATTAAATTTTTACCTTCAAAAAGAACACAAGTGGCATGAATACAATTCTCTAGAAAATGCTACTTAGCAAAAACAAAACAGCCGTTCCCCCACATATATGCAATGTTTAAAACAAAGAATCCAAAGATGTAATTATGGTCACACAATCCCCATCTAGAAAGTATAAGCTGTTCAATTTAGGGAGTCAAAATCCTTTAAGCATTATCTCTAATGACACTGTGTACCCCACTTCCTCTCATAATTTTTTGTTTTCAGGTCCTGAGAGGATGCTAGCTATCGCCTTTACCAAGGATCTGAAAGAAGGTGTGAAGTCACTTGTCTGCACAGAACACACAACCTCAAGCAACAGTGAGCAATAACGGAATCCAGTTACTTTCTGGTAAAGGCTTTTTCTGTTTATGTATAGTTTACCCAAACAGCAACTAGTTTTAAACACAGCAATTATGCAAAAGTTACAAACTTATATGAATAAAAAGAGGATCACAAGAAATACCCCTGGGCAACAATGTAAAAAGCCTGCGGGTCATAGCAGGCACAATCTAGACACAGAACTTCCTGTACAATCCTGCAGCTAAGCAAGGAAATGTAGCCACTGGATGGATAAGAACACGATTTTGTATGAGGTAGGGTGGGAGGGAGAGCTATTATCTAAGATAAACAGCAGCAAGAACAACACGCATTTCTCTTCTGTTCACCGAAGAAAAGAAAACACCACAAGAATAGCTAAAGATTTAAAAAACTAAGCAGCAGCACATTTTATACTGAGAGTTAAAGAGTCAGCGTATTTGCTTTATCCAAGAGGATAACGGCTATCAGTGACTCAGTGACAAAATGGCTAGATGTCTCTACAAAAATTTACTCAAAAGATAAAGAATGTATTAGTCAAAACTAAGCCCAAAAAGATGCTGCTGGGCAAAGAAAACATTTTGAAGAGTTTAGAATTAATCTCCTCTATGTAATTACAGTTAATTGATACGATGTGCAGTATGCCCAGACATTTATCAGCAGCAAGCTGGCAAGATGCAGTATCTACAAGAAACACTTCATCTCATCCAGCTGACTAAAGCTGTGTCCCATTCCTCTGGTGTTTACATCTTCCCCACTTTGTAGCAATGCCATACATTGGACATGCAGATCTCTGCAGCAAGGTAAAGCCGGCCCGTTTAGCTCTTGAAAGACAACTTCAGAAGCAGAAGCTGTTCCCTGTGCACTACTGAAATAGTAAAACCAAAGTTCACCATTCCAGGTCTTTAACATTCTCTATGACCTCAACTCAAGGTATTTAAGGATATTCCCAGTGCCCCAGGACAGACTGCAAGCCACAGCTCTGCTGCTCTAACTAATAATAACCAGTGCTGGAGACTCACATTTTTGTGTGGCTAGCTGAGGGACATGAAGTGAACTTCCCAAGCAATTGCTGAAGGCAGATCTAAGCACAACAGCTTTTAATGCTAAGATCATCTCCCCGCTTTTCAGCTCATAGCAACTTGCATTAAACAAGGACACCTGGACAAGGCATTATACTACGTTCACCTTATGCATAAATAGATAAAAGAGTTTGCCATATGGATGCATTCTTAACAAAACACTGTTATTACAATCAAAGAACACAAGAAAATACACAGCACAAAAAAAGAGAACTTCTGCAACTCTCCTGGAGGAAAGTGAGTGTAATTTCCAACTGCAACATGTTGCACGCTGTCATCTATAGTAGAGAGTGAGCAACTCCACAAAGTAACAACACAAGTTACACACTTTCCATTAAAGTCACCAAGGGAGGGTTCATGATCTGCACTAGTAAGACAGGTAGAAAGGTAACGGAGGCACATTCTGGGGGACAATAAATGTATTTCACAGAACACATTTTCTAAAACTACAGCCCATTCCTTGGCATTTACGAAGTCCACAAATGACAAGTTACCCCTATCACAGGAATTCAGCACTTGCAGCTGAGGGTCAATACGAACCAAGAGAAAACGTTTTCTGTGGGAGACTAACAGTGAGCAAACCTTGGGTATTCTCAGAGCATAGCCATCTGCTCAATCTGGGTATCTGAACTAATATTTCCCTTGCTTTAAATATCTAGGATGTTTTAACTTTAATCTCAAATGTGAATTCTGCAACTCTTCCTTTATTGCGTTCTCCCCAATATTTTTAGAATGTTTGGATTTTTTTTATTATTATTTTTTTTTCCAACCCTCGATTTACTGGCACTTTTCAGGTTGGCAAGAGAAGCCAGTTTGGAAACTGCACAGACTCCGCCCAGAACAAGTTTTAAAGAAAGAAAAGCAGAACATTTCCCTATCTCTCTCTCTACATCAGCAGCGAAGCATTAGCCTCTCTGCTAGAATTTCACCATCAGCCTCAACTAAAATTTCCCTTTTAAGTCTCCCAGAACCCTATCTTTAATTCAGTTAGGAAAAAAATGGTATGAAGAGTAGAAAGCCATGAGAGATGTGGGGAGGAAGAAGGTAAGGTGAGGAGGGCACGATCCAGATGGCTGGTATTGGTGGTTAACGTTTTAATACCGAGAGTCAATTTGATTTGTTTCAGAAGTTAAGAGGTAAAAAACCCCCCACGAAAAACAAACCCCCAAACCTTCTCTGTTTTTTGTAGCTAGGGTTTCTGAACAGGATTTGAGAGAGGCCACTTTGCACCAACTATAACGATACACAGTGGGATCCTGATACTTACAGCATCATATACAACAATTAATCATTTCAGCAATATGCTACAAAGGAGTATTATCACTTTGTTACTGAAAGGAGAGCTGACTCAAAGAGGACCAAGGGAGTTGCCCCAAACCACGGGGTAGTCATTAGCAGAGCTGCAGTTACAAGTTCCTGGCATCCAGGGCTATTTTCACACTCGTCTGGCAGAGTGGGCACGCAGAACGCTCCCCAGGTGGAGGTCACCTGCTCTGCACACCCCATCTCCTGATGGATGCGCACAGCCCAGGGACTCAAGCCAGAAAAATAATTTTAAGGAGAAGTAAGAGCTAGTGCTCTGCACTGGCTCACTGAGCAGCCATGCAAGCGATAGAGACAGTGCCGGGGGGCAGCGGGAGATAGGTAACATGCAACCCAATCCAACGTGCAATGACAAATGCACTCCATCTTGTTTGTGCTTATGCACTCAGAGAGGAACTTCAGATTAGTTCACTTCTCAAGCAAAAAGTGAAATGGCTCTTTTCATTTCAGCCCCAAAGCTTAACTGTGTGTTTTACAGAGCTGATTTCAGTTTCTCTTAGTTGTTTGATCAAGACTGCAGACAAAGTTACCTGCATCCTACAGAACCACACAGTTCACCATGTGAATACCCTACAGTGAAAGGTGACCTTTGTCATAAGAATAGCTTCAGAAACATTGGATAGGTCAACTGTCCATCTGCATGTTTACAGAAGCACTGATCTTACAACAGCAAGCCTGGGAAACCTAGTGCAACAGAGATGGGAAGGGGGAAGTGAGTATTCCACTTTAAAAGCAGAACCACAGAAATTTGCTCTTCATAACATGATTAGTCTTAACTTACACATAAACTTATAACTAGATCTTTGTTATGTTAGTTCAATATATTCTCTCACTTTCTGTATTCTGCCTAATATTAGCCAGCCCTGAGTTCTCCAGACATTCCTTCTAACTCACTTCATCCTTTGAAGCTGACAGTTATCTACACAGTCAGGCACTGAAGTAATTTATTCTTTCAGAAGCGTTAAGCATTTACAACTTGCAACATCAAGTTGTGCAAATATTCAAATTTTCTGGAAGAAAAAGAAAAGGAAAAAGCATTTACCTTGATGTCTACACTTATGTAGATATTTTCTCCCCCCAAAACTCCATTATTTAGAAGTTTTTCCTTATGCATGAGAGATTTCCCATTTTCCTCCCTGTACTTTCCAGGTACTTTCCAAGTACTGTGACAAAACAACCAAATAACACAAGAAAGGGAACTCAAAATACCTGTTATTTTTTTATTCAAACAAACTCTCTTACTTTGAATGCTTCTCTAAGATGTCTTCTAAGGAGACAAAAATATTCATAAGCAATGTCAAAGGAAATTAGTAATTCTAATCCAACAGTGATGCCAAAATTCTGCACGTACATGCATTAACGTAAGAAGAAACTCCACTGCACAACCAGATTAGACAGAAATCATTCTCTCACTTCACCTCAGTCTGGTCTCATCAAAACCACTTCTTATTCCCTGTAAAAAACAAGAACAGAACATCCAAAATATGGAGGGGGAAAAAAAAAGAAAAACCAACATAAACACTTCAGTGAAATGCTGTAGTTCTCAATGTATTAAGCAAGTGTTTTTCACTGCCAAGAATCATTCAAAAAGAACAACCAGAAATGTTTGCAAAACAGATTGCTACTATAAAATGCATTAACACAGCATGCCCTAGCTATTAATAACAGAATATACATCAACACACTGCTTTTCAGATGATCAATATTAATTGGCAATCTAATTTGGAACTGTTAAGACAAGTGACCTTGGAGCAGCAATCCATCAAGTCTAAGCTAACGGAAGGTGAAAGTAGGCCTGGTTACAGTTACTTCCTTGTCATTTCCTTTTCAGTATGACACAACGCTGTCTCAATGATCAAAGCCATTTTTATCTCACAGATGTACCTCTGAAAATAGATTAGGTCTTATAGAATGATTTTATGTTTCTGATCCAAATCATCAGACAGCCCCTGCAGTTCACAAGGGCCTTGGGCTCCTTGGAAGGAAGGGAGAAAGTCACAAGGAAATACAGGGAAAGGAAAGGAAAAGAATAGGCTGGGTGAGAGCTCTGGCATCCATCGTGTCTCACGATGATCTCGTGAATGTTTCATCATACAGCAGAAGGAGTGGTAGCAGGGAACAGGTTAGGAAATATCCATTAAAACTACACACACATAAGAACAAGGAACAGCTGACAATGGTGGCAAGAGTTTGAACAGGACCGTTCACTTCTTCCTGTGAGGCAGGAAGATAGGAAGTAGGACAGTGGCACCTTTCTGCCCCAGGCTGCTGGGGAAGGAACAAATGAAGCCCCTCTGAAAGCCAAGAGAAGAGAATAAGGCACAGACATTCATAGCTCCAGATTAATTTCAACCCTGAAATGGTATCACATGAAGTGAGGACACAGTCTTCTAGAGGTAAAAGATGAGAGCCAGAGGGAAGTGCTAACTTCGCTCTCTGAGAATCTCATTTCAAAGCCAATTCTATGATTTCTAGGGACCTGACTCGCTATTCGTACCTGCCTGGGGCTGGCAATAAAGCCACGGTGAGAAAAGGTGTCAATGCCTTAAGCTGCAGAAGATGCTCAAGATGCAAAGGTCCCTCAGTGGCTGTTTTATAAGATAAGGAGAGAGCAAGTAAAAAAGAAAAAAAAAAAAATCAAACTGCACAGGTTAAAGAGCACAGATTCATGAATATCCACTTTGCAGCATAGAGCAATGCTTTAAACAAAAAATCAAATGAATGAGTTACATCAATCCAGTAAGCATTAGGAGCAATGCCTTAGGAAAGCAAGCAGCTGAGTGAGTACTGAGGCACAGTCCAAGTTGTGTGCAAAAGCAGCGCACACAAAAGCACTGCATTCGCACCAGAAAAATAAAATTATTTCCAAAATCAACAGAATTTGCTAGACCAAACCAGCTTGAACACAAGCATTCATAGTTAACCTGTGTTTGACTCCACACACTGGCTGTGCATGGGCAACGGCAACACCATGGCTGTGGTCACCATCACGGTGACACGTGGTCAACACACAAGGGGATGGTAGTTCAGCTGAGCTGAACACTCTAAGAAGTCCTGAATGCAGATGTAATTATCCACTCTTGGAACACAGGTAGGCCAGTTCCAACATGTGCGAGTGAAGAAGATGGTTTACATAACAAGCAAAGTATGCATTTACATAATAGCACTGCAGACTGCCAGACCTCTCACCTGAAGAGCTATATTTTACCAGCTATGTGCACACTGTCTACTCAAAGGTGGCCTCCTGAGACATTAAATTACATATTCATAGTGCAACTCAATGGTGGTGTGAAAGGGTGTGGTTTGAATGGACAAAGAGGAAAAGGTCTGACATTGGCTGAATACTAAGAAACAAGTGAGCCTTTGATTCTTGCATACTCCATGCTGGGCTAAGAGCCACCTTAGTTTTCAATTCTTGCATGGGTAGCCACCCTCCAACTCCGCTATGCAAACAAAACTGAAATGGAAAAAAAATAAATCAAGTCTGGCTACAAGAGCTAAATCTCTGAATCAAAGGAAAAAGGCTTTTAGTCCTGATCCTCTTGTAATGACATAATGCATTCAGCTCTTTTCACTACACTTTCCAACCAACAGCCTCAAAGAACAATAGGGATTTTGAGGCCTGTGAGTTACACAAAGCGCAGGACAGCAGGAGACAAAATGAAATACATAAATGAATGAGCAGGATAAGTGACAAGTTAGATGGACTGCAAGTTGAAAAATAGTGCCTGCATCAAACTACTTCTATCTTCAGCTGTTTGTTGTTCCAGTATGGTTATTCCAACATTTCCAACTTTAAAGACACCTAGCCCTCTCCACCAGTGAAAGCATCTGGACCAGAAACTTTTTATCTTCCAGTTTCTATCTGAACCCATCTTTTTCTTTTAAATGTTGCTATTAAAAATCAGCAAACATACAGCTTCCTTCAGAACACCAGTGACAGAAAATTCTTGTTTCACACTCAGACCTAGAGGTATTAACTCATACACATTCTATCTTAATAAAAACTATCTGCTTTTGAAAATATTGCAACAGGAAAAACAAGTTTCAAAGCATAGAAGCTAAAACAGCTCAAAGATCTTTTTACTTTTCAAATATCCTGAGGGAAGGAGGGAAAATCCCAAACCTAAACAAAAAGGTTTTTACCCCACTTGTAACTTTAAGAAAGCTCTACAATGCTAAGATAGGTATAACCAATCTGCCTAAAACCCACACCTGAAAGACTGGCATTTCTATTGTCTAGACTTTGTACATCAATCCACCAGGAGAAAGGAGAGGGACAGAAGCTAGATAGAACCAAAACAATCTCTGCTCAGAGGATCAGCAACAGACAACGTACAAATAAGCACCTCAGTCATTTGCAGACTTTTGACAGGGAATGAAATAGTTGTCTCCAACCAGAATGCAAGACCAGTGAGACTGTTTCGTGTAAGATGTTTATCTTACCCTCTCTCTTACCTTATCAGACACATCTCCTTGCCCTATTCAGAATCCAGCCAGTCACAAAATTCCATCTGCAACAAAAGGAAAAGTCCATTAATACCACGCCATAACTTTACAACAAAAGACTAACAAGCAATTCAAGAAAGAAGTCAAACTTCTATTTCCATTCCAGTATAATCTGCACCCCAGGCAAATCGCCCTCCTGTCTGCAGCAATCTGGGAAACCTGGATATAAAGGTATTAATGATGTTGTAACATGTTCTGTAAGAAACATGCTCTTCCTCCTTTGGAAAGGTTAACAGAGGTGGCCAAGGCATACAGGTTGCCCTCCCGAGTCATAAATAAGTCTGCAGCATCCTCTCATTAAATTAAATGAACATCAAATTATATAATGTGCACAGTGGTAAAATGAGACCAATGGTAATGGTTAGAAATAATCACAGCAGCCTTATACATTGTGGAGACAATTTTCTGTCAGCATATCAAACCAGGGTACATTGCACCTTTTATCTGCAGGCCAAAAAACTGTCAGAACAGACTTTCTTAAATACGGCAAAGCATGCAAGACATGGATGGAACAAAGCTCTCATGCAAACTTTAAATGATGCCTACTCTGATCAAGTGCATTTAATTTTTTTTTACCACCCTTACAAACCAATCTTTCAAGGAAACAAAGTTTCTTCAGGTAAGCATAATGCAATTTAGCATACCTCAAATCCCAAAAGAGTATCACGAACAATGCTGCAACGTTAGAATTAATTGTTCAAAACTGTGATAGACTTGGGCTCCGACAGCAACAGCAAACTCTGCCATGACACAGTTAAGTAAAGGAGGCATGACCTGCAAAACTCAGCCAGTGAGCCAGAAGGGCAGACAGGAGACTTCCAGTTGAATAAAAACACCTTGAAAAGCTCAAGAGACTGCCTAGAGAGAGAAGTGTGTGCCAAGGAGCTAAAATACCACCAGACAAACCCCTCCACATGCCCTGTTAACACTTTCATTGCTCTGCCCACCAGCACCAGAACTTGTTAGTCCACTGCCAGGTTGAAAAAGATCAGAAACATGTACATGAAGTGGGACACTTCAAGAGAATAGGGATGGTGTCTTTTTAAGACTCATTTCTCAGCCCAGTTATCCGAGGGGAGATATGGCAGGAATTGAAGGACTGAAAGCTAATTATTTTCATGTTCACTTATGTTTGCTGTAATGACTCTGCAAAGAGCATTCCCATGCTGACAGCACAAACTCATGCCACCACCTCCCCACCAGCAGGACAAAAAGGTACTCAGGTCCCCAGTAAGGAGGGCTGCTGTGAGCTGGGGTCCTGAGGCTGTTCTGTGGTATACTTTCTTTTTGTTATGTGTAAATTAGCACTGGCTTGTAGAGCTAAAAAGAAACCTGTCATACACTGAACACAATTTCCTCATCTTCACTGACGCAGCTTACTCACTCCTCTTATTTCCTCTTCTCAGTTGCCATTTGCTTCATTCAGAAATACTTTTTATTCATAAGGCCACTGATCATTTTGGTTTTGGCATTACCAGAAACACCTTAACAACATCATCTCACTGAAGGTACTTTTTTGTACAGTGGAGTCTTTAGCTCTCACGACAGAAAATGTCTGAGGAATTGGAAAGCCACTGGCCAGCAGAGTATCACTGTCCTCCTATTCTCCTGCCAGCCCTGACTTTCCTCATGGCTCAACCTCTTTCTGGCTATTTTCAGACAGACTGCAACAACTGTACAAGAACAATGGGGAATTTTGTTTTATTCAAAGAGCAAATGCTTTGCAGCTTCCAATGTAAATATTTTAATTTTTATTTATATATATATATATATATATTTAATTATTTTTAACTCTCTACTGCCCTATTAGTGCTGACATTCACCCAGATCTATGGGACCAGACTCAGCACTTGATACAGAAGTACTGCACTGAACAAGGCTTGTTGACTTCAGGAAAAGCACTTTCAGAAGCAAATCAAAACCGATGGGGAATTTGCTGAGGGGACCTGGGAGGAAAATTATGAAAGCAAAATGAGTCTGCTCAATTCCTGCAGCAGGCTAAGGGCTCATACTATCTCCCATCAAGATAGCGGACCTATTTTAATAGCCAACTTGTACAAAACCACAATCTAAACTGTTTCCAAAGCAACATTATGCCCTGTGACCAGGCTACAAGGGGGAAAAAAAAAAAGTGATGACTATCTCCTTGTCTCATTCATCAGTCTGGCAGTTCCAAACCACACCAACATTGCACACCCTCCACAGAAACGCTAACACCTTCTCCTGAGTTTCCCAAATGAAGTGCTGTCGATCCTACCAATGGGAAGGGAACCGAGTCCTTTTCTGCTGTGTACTACTATTATGGCACAACAGAAGGCAGCAGTGCAGACACCAGGCCATACCACAGTGCTGCTGTGGCCCAGCAGCTGGCCCACACATCTGCAGCTCTCTCATCCACTACGCCATGTCCCTTCTCCACCTCGGACAAGAGGACACACATTGGATGTGCTGCCATTGGCAGATGGTTGGCATTCAGAATTTTACCTTATTTAAAAATAAAGTGGGACACAGATGGTGCTGTTCCTGTTCTCTTTGAGCCTGACTGGAACGTTGTATGGGAACTGCTGAGTCACGGCCTGAACCTCTGATTGATCACCTGAGGTGAGCCATGAGTCAGCCAGAGGAGCACAGGTGAAGGCAATTCACCTGTGCTACCGGAAGGGGTGGAGCCAGGCTCCACCCCTCCTGGACCTATTTAAGAGCTGGCTACCAGAGGGGAAGAATCTCTTCTGGAGATCCTCCTCTTTGATATCTTCTAGTGAGCTCAACCCAAGGGTAAGCTCTTCTACTTATTCTCTTTTGTGATCCTTGTTTGCCTTACTCTTTTGATTATATTGCAATTATAACATCTTGGTTATACAGCTTTGCCTTACTCTTTTGATTATATTGCAATTATAACATCTTGGTTATACAAACGTGAACACAGGCGTGTCTGAACAGGGAAGCTCAGCCCCATGGTGTGTTTCTGCACAGCCCCATTCAGACCCAACAGCCCCTTGAATGGCTGTGCTTCCCGTCCTCTGCCTTTCTCTGAGAGGAATCACTGCTCCTCTTGTACAGACCTCTGCACATCTGATGCCTGCTAGCAACAATTCCCATGCCATCCCCAGGGAAAATCCTTACCATATCCAGCCAAAACCACTGCATTTGTGCAGGGTGCTTGTCAGGTTTCCTAAGTGCTGTGATGCTGCCCATGACCAGCCACACCAGCAGCCTCAATCCTGCAGACCACCCCATGCCAGGTCCATGCTAGGAAGTGTGGAGGGCAGCAGGTGGACTGCCACAGCCCATAAACCCTTGACGGGGACCTACAGCCCACCCAGCTGCAGGGCCTACAAAGTGAACAAGCAGCGAGATCTCCAGACTGCAGTCCATTGAGAACAAACCTTCCAGATGCCTAGATTAGCAAATGATAACTATTAACCACTCCCCATTAGGATGGGGAGGAGAAGGATTGCCTGGTGGTTAATTGAGAGAAATACTCTAATTTGGCGGCAGCAGCAGGACACCCTGGGGACCACAACGCTATTGCTGGTTCTTCAAGGGAAACAGAAGTGCTGGAGAGGCTGGTGCTGTTGTGGAAGGAGGCAGACAGCAGCAGATGTATCACCTGCAAAGCATGCAACACCACGATACTTGCACTGGGAGGGTGCTGAAGGGCAAGGATGGAGGAATAGATGGACAGACAGATGGATCGACAGGAGCTCCCCCTCATGACAGGCCTCAAATGCATGAATGCTGGGAAAGCTCTCCTACCAACTGCCCCAGGCTTGCATCAGTCCTTCCATTCCCCAGTTTTGACTTCTCCCAGAGTACTGCCATGCTCAACTTTTTCACATACCTATTGAACCAGGGGCATACAACCAACACAGTCGTACCAACTTCTCTGCAGCCTTCACACTGGGGCAAGGAGAAATGCTCCCCAAAGGAGCAGCACATTCATAAACTCCCTATACCTATGAGATGGAAAAGAACAAGATGAATGCTAATCCTTCCTTCATGCCTCCAGCAGCAGTTTGCACTCTCCCACAGAGAGGAAGGCCGACCTGTCTGGAAAAACATAGACTAATGATGGATTGCAAACTCCCTTCTACACTGATTCCCGTACAGTAAGGAAAGTCAGCCACAGCACTGCTGGTGAAAGATCAGAGCGTTCTGAGGGGCTGCTTTTAGGCAAACAGCAGAGCTAGACTGCTCAGGATTGCATTAGTAAATATACGTGCTATGTAAAATACTCTGCTCACACACTACTTGCACCGTGCAACATTTCTTATGAGGGTTATTTTTATTGACAAAGTGCACTTTTGTCTAATTGTAGGAACATAAGCAGTCTACAAGATACAACAAGAACCACTCCATGTAAGATGTTGACAAACCTAGGACTCCTCTGCAGCCCACCTAACTTCAAACATTCATTTCCTAAATGCAAGCAGGCTAGTGACAAACACAGCAAATACAGAGCTTGGAGCAGCTGCCACCACATTTCTTGAGCAGTTCTGTATCTAAAACGTCTCTGAGCGTACAGTACTGTACATGCACCAAACCGGAGCCAGGAGGAGAAGCCCTAGGCAGGAAATCAAAGTGCATCTTAGATTAGCACAGTGCTATGCTCAGATTTGGTTTTGATTTGCAAACCTTGCTGGCATTGGCTAAGTAGCTGATTAAAGTTGTGTTGAAAAAAAAAAAAAAAAAAGTCAGAGAGCTAAAATAAATCCCCCAGCATACATGAAGTTGCCCTGGTAGCAGCCAGTACCTGTAAGACTGATGCAATATGTACCTTTTTCATCATGCTTCACAGCTCCCTGATCGTACTTCTGTATCTCTCCCTCAAGATGCAGGCAGCCAAATCCTGCACTGGAGGATGAAGCAGGGGGAGCACATAGAGAGTCCCACCACCACCTCTAAAGCACTCTGCTGCCTGCTGAGATGCCTCACAACTAACCATAGTTCAGCACCAACTTGGCTCCAAACAAATATTCAACAACATCTGGGCAGGCTTCCAGCTCTCACCATTAATTCCAAAGCGAATGAACCCAGAGTGAGCCCACAGCCCAAAGGTGGCAGCCCTGGTGCTCAAACGCATACCCCAGTGATGGCAGCAGCCCTGGCTTTGATTCTAATGATAATTGCCTGGCAGGAGGCACTATGACAGGACTCGCTGCCTTGCCCTACCTAACATAAATCACGGCAGCAGGGATGTACTGTAACTGGTACCTCCATCAAGAGTGGGGTGGAAGCTTTTCTACAGCAGCCTAGAAGAGAAATCTGAGCCTTAAAGGGAGAACTCAGATGCAGACTGAGGGGAAAAATGCATTATTTAATATTAGTATTTATTAATATCTGGGCTTCAACTGTGGATAAACAGACAAGGATCTCTCTGCCTGTGCACATACTTAAGAGAACTGTTTACACATGAAGTTCAAAAGGATGTCCTCATTTTATAAATAATTTGATCCGATGACTACATCAGAAAAAAAAAAGTGCAGTTTAAGGCTCCAGAGAGAGGCATAACACCTGGTTACTGATGTCTAAACAGTGGGGGGCAAAGACTAAACAAAAGGGTCTCAAAAATTCAGCAAATAGTTTTCAGTACACACCAAACTGCGACTGTTCCAACTGCGGACTTCCAAAAGTTTGCTTACCAGCAAGTCATTCTAAACACTCAGTACTTTGAGGCCCCATAGAAGGCCAGCGCTTTCTCTGTAGCTTCCACCCAACCACACAAACTACCAGCCACGCTCTCCCCATTCTGTTCCACATGCACAATGTGCCAGGAAAGGTGCACACAGAACCATGAGGCATGGAGGCTGCAGTTGGCACAGGGAGAAGTTGTGCTCCTCTCTCCAGGAAGGGGGAGAAAAAGCTGCACCCATGCATTTTGTTTTCCTTTGTCACATGCTCACTAATGTGTGCATATATGGTTGGAGCTGCAAGCATATGCAATTTGCTTGAGATCAATCATTTTGCATGCCAAAGAAGTAGAGAAAACAAACACTGCACATAAGAAACTCATTACCCTATAAAAAAAACATATTTCCAGCAAGAATTTGCTCTCCATTTCAGTCAAATGAACAAATTTCATTTGCTTCCAGTTTTGTTTCTCAGTGCAGAAAGTATTCGTGATCAGCAACAACAGCGCAAGTGGTCTCAAAAGATGTTCCATGAGGTATGTGCTAACCAAAATTTTGAGCAGACTTACAAAATATAGCACATAATACTCTCCTGCAATGTCCATTTTTACGGTCTGCTGCAAGCTGTAATGCCAGGTCATACTGAAAACACACAGACTGTGTGTTAACTTACACAGTTCAAAGGGAGAGACAAGAAAGAAGGAAAATGACTTTCTGAAGTTCATTTTTAAAGCAGTATATATGCAATCTTAGTGCAGCTGTGCTTCACATACACAGCATCAGTAAGATACATCTGGCAGTAAAGCAGAACTACAACTTTCAAGGAGACCTATGTTTTTGGTCCAGAGGAGCAGTGTGGACTGCAAGCCTTTAACTTGAAATCGGTGACCACATGTGGAAAGAAAGGCTCGCCAGGCTGCGATCCCTGATGATGACTTCATCCTGCACCGCTTCCTTGAAAAGCATCAACTGAGACATCTTGCCGAAAGCAGCTCCTGCAAAGCACGACTCAACCAAAGAGGAGACAAGGGTGCCAAAAATAACAATAAAAGTTTTTTTCCCCTCAAATAATGAGGTATCCCATATAATTCAGCCCCATAAAACCAGATTCGTCAAGTTCTAAATTGGGTTATAGCAATATTTCATTACAGTATAAATCTTCTTTACACCCTAGTAAAGATGCCTAATTTAATACGCTATATTTTTTTTTTTTTAAATCTGGATCTCATCAAAAACTGCTTGAAATAGGCATCTCCTTTATAGTCCATTTTTCATACATATCTAGCTTCTAAAATGTAACTAGTTCACATTCTTCACATGGAAAAATGTTTGCAGTGTGTTTGTGTGTGGACTAAGAAAGGTTGTAATTATCTCTCGTGTTTCTTAGGTATGTCAATGCACATCCTACACAGGTTCCAGGATTATCCCACAACAGTCCGAGTATCGGGTTGTTATTTCTGAAGGCAGTAGAACCACTTGAAAAGAATTCATCAGTAAGTTAAAATTTCAGAAGGAGGAGAAAAAAAATTCCATCTAATCCAAGATCATAAAATGATCTTTTAGAGCATTTACTTTTAAATAGTAGTTCTGCAGCACTTTTGACTGAAACACATTACCACAAAGGATTCTAAATTAAAACTGTTTCATATATTGTTGTTTCAGTGGCTGACATGCAAATAAAAGCAAGTAAAATATGCTTAAATGGGCAGAGAGGAAAAAAACTCACCAGTACTTCTTGTTATTAAAACTTGTAGCTCCATTCCTGCCTAGCTAATCAGGTCTTCAATACAAACAGAAACTGTCTCAGTGCAGTTACTGTAACACATCTGCACAACCGGCAGCACTGTGAGAAGTTCAGAACATGACCACATCAGCATTACTGAACATAGGCGTCTTTCTTCAGCAAGTGGGTATGGTGAGAAATGCTATGAAAAGTTTAGACAAAGCCTGCACACAACTGATGTCATTTTGTTCTGCATCCGAGAAGCAGGCACAGTTTGTGTCTTTGCTTCCTGCTGTCTCTTTCCTTGTCTTTAAGGCATCGCAGCACAACCAGCGTCACAGCATTTTGGTGCTGGGATCATCAGAACTTGGGACAAATGTTTTAAATCTCAGCAAGCTTCTTTAACGGTGATAACGGTGAACCTGCACCAGCCTTTATTAACACAGGAGGACTGCTCTTTTATTTACTGTATTTCTAGGAGCACGTATGTAATTTTGTTCTTTACCCTGAGGGGACAAGGAGCATCGATAGCGTGTTGAGAAGCTCATTCATGGCCTGATCCCACAAAATCTCACCACAGCACCTCAGAAAGCACCCATATCAAGTGTGGGGCAACTGAGACACATCTGACCAGTCACTTCTCACACAGCCACACGCCCTGGAGCACAGCCTCAATAGGCTCAAGTTGAGATAGTGACTGGCACAGCCTTACCACAGCCTGCTGCCATTGCTTTCTAGGGCAGCTTTAAAAGAGGAGGAAGTAGTTTTATTTATATGTATTAAAAAAGGAAAAATGTTTTGTTTTGTTTTTTTAAACTTGACATATTTTATGCTGCGGTAGGGCTTTCACAACAATATTAATCTAGTTGCCAGACTCACTTTTCCAACAAATTAAATATCAAACAATTCCTAAAGAGTGAAGCCATTTTGAAGCTGTTCATTGCAAAACACTGCGAATACATAAGAATAAATGAAGAAAGCCAGATTCCTGCCACCCCAGGGGCTTGCTGACCCTCATTCACCCAGCCTTCTGGGAGAGTGGTTTGGTTTTCTGCAGTCAGTGTTAGGATTAAGGCTGGTACCAAGGAGCATCTTAGCTCACTGTTCCCCCTTGCATTCCTAGGAAACAATTTGTCTGAAAGATCTGTATTTTGATCTTTTACAAGAACGCTGTTATTTCAGATTAATGCCCATCCACTTTAACCACAGCTTTTTAAGAATGAGGGTGGTGTTTCTGGCCAACGAGGAAGTGAGGCTCTACTGATAGCTGCTGGGCTGATGCCGACCTGCAGGAACTCTATCAAGTACACTGAAATCCTTCAGCATTTACAGCTCCATTAACAAATTCAAAAATCCATGAGGAAAAAAAAAAAAAAAAGTATTCAGTTATCAAAACAGTATTAGCCTTAAAAACATACTTTTAGTAGATTTCCACTGCCTTTATAGTTGCTCCGATGAAGGTGGGACCGTTCTTGATTTTCGTCACTCTAAATGCACTTCCCCAGGCAACTCAGTCAATTCTAGGAACCTATTACAATTAACTTCACTTTTGTTACTCTACTCGGTGCTTTGTATTTCACAACATCTGCAGCCATACATAAACCAACTATATGTTAGTATTCATTTGGTTTTAAACAAGTGGTATACAACAAAGTAAATGTAAATACCTGGGCCCTACATTACCAAATAACTAATACCTCAACCAAATATGTCTGTTCCATCAGTATTCTGCTTTAAAGCAGGCACATGTACACAAACACAAAACCCCAAACTTTCTCCCTATAATAGCAATTAGTTGCTGAGAAAAAATGATATTTTTCTTTCCTGGAGCATTTTTATAGCTGGAAAAACAACACGTAAAGAATTAGCTAAAATCACGTGCTTACACACTGATTAGTTAAAATATCTCTGAGAAAGTTTAACCAACAGCTATGTCTAACGTGCACAGTCACTTAAGTGGTGCTGTCCTCAACATATTACTGACAAGCTTCTGCATAAATAGCAAAGGAAGGGCATGAGTGTTTATTACACAGGTGGATCATCTCACCAATGACACTCAGAGCTTTATAGATTTATAACTAGCAGTATACATTTTTAACTCTTACAGGCTTGGTTACTCTTCACACCTGGCTGAGCTTGCATCCCAATACACTTAATCTTGATTTTGAAATCAAGATCCACCAATTAAATTATTAAAACCCTGAACATTCAGTACTGCCCTCCCTTTCCTCAAATCACACACACACACACACACACACAAACAGAATAGTCTCCTGCATCTCTTCCCTGAAGTATGCTTTCTAGGTTTTCACTTATAGAACAAACTGGAGCCTGTACCAGCTGATCTGTGCAAACTCTGATGACTGTTTTCAAAATAAAAGACAGGAAATTAGTCATGGTAGAGTAGCATCGCTAGGGGATAGTTTGAGTGGCCATCAGCAAGATGTGCATGGTAGGATGTGTGACAGATAAAGATTGGTATCTACCACTTCCTCTTCGCAGATTAAAAAAGAAAAAGAAAAAAAAGAAAACTAGGGAGTCCTTTCTTCCCTGCTCAGACTACCCCTAAGGATGGAGTGGACCAGTGCTGGCCTTAATGCACTACCTGCAGAAGCAGCAAAACCAGAGATTTGGTGGGGAAATTCCTCAAAACCAAACACACATGGAGTTGCATCAGGCTGGTAAGATAGTGACTTTATTACATGCCTCAGAGAGCACTGTCAAGTAAAGATCACAGACCTGGAAGGCATCAGACTTGCAGAAGGACAGTTCTTTCCAGCCAAGTGATACCCGTTTAAGTTGAGGTCAACAAAATGTCTGTATCAAAATAAAAACAAAAAAAAAAAACAAAAACAAAACCAGAACATCCTAAAAGCACATAGCCTCCCTACATTAATTGCAGGAGTAGAACATCACCATATCCTCCATATCTGTTACAGCAAAACTTACAGGGTCTAAGGCTCAGTAGGAGCAGTGCCCCAGCTCAAGGATGCACTGGAACACAGGTGAAGCCACAGAGCCCTGGCCAGCGAGGCTCATCCAGTGGGCAGCCAACAAGCAGCAGCACTGCTCACAAGGAAATTTTAGAAGCTAAAGTAATCAGCAGCTCCCCCTTGGACAAACCTGAACAGCTTATTTTGGCTACTAGCCAGAGCTAAATCTGAGCTGTGCAGCTCCAATCCAACAGATTTCAGCAATTACAAGATGTACGTGCTGGCTGCTCGCAGTGCCAGCTCTGCGCACCTTGCAAGCCTGTTTTCCTCAAGGATGGCACCAGAAACAGTCAAAGCTCAACAAAAAATTGTTTTTTTCTGCTACTTGCAAAAGGCCAACACCACAGGCAAGGAGACAAGCATCCTGTTCTCCTCCACAGCCCATTCTGCTTGTCCTAGCACCACATCAAGCCTAGCCAACTCTCCAACACATGCATACATGGGATAGCACAGAAGTTGCTGAGATTCTCTAACAAACAAGCTCCACACCCTTCATGCCATATCCTGCCAGAGATGCAGGAAAGTAGAGGAGTCATCATCCCTGGAGGTGGTCGAGAAGCATTTGGATGTTGTACTGAGGGGAATGGTTTAGTGGGAAATCTTGATGATGGGTGAACAGTTGGACTAGATGCTCTTAGACGTCTTTTCCAACTTTGATGATTCTACGATTCTATGCTACAGAAGGACAGGACATAGCCCTGTCAGTTGAAAGAAGAGGAAGTGAGTGAAGAAACAGTTGTTACCAAGAAAGTGACACACTCCTAGAGCACTGCTACCAGCAGCACACCACTGAGACATAGCAGCCAGCAGGCCTACTCTAGCAGAAGTGGTTTGTAAAAAATCTGCTTTTTCCACACTTCCATACCCCTCAGACAGCATAGAGAAAGATCAAAAAGGGCGTCTATAAAACCAAGAGAAAATCACGCAGCAAAGAGGAGAAAAGTACATCTATAATGGCTGACTTGATTTTAAAGGCCTTTCCCAACCTAATGGATTCTATGAAATGGGAAACCATAATGAAATAGGAACCCATAGACTGAAGGAGCTTAGCTAGAGGAACAGTGAAGAAATAGCTTCTAAAGCAGCCGTAAGTGCTGCAAAATGGCTGTAGGACAAGAACAGACCTTTATTTTCATTCAAGGACACCAACTTTTCAAAATTACCTCAGGCAGTCACCACACCATTGCAACATCCCTCCCTAACAAACACCTTGCAAGGCTCTCAAGCACAATGCTTTATCCTTCTTTATTTTTTCTCCTTTGTGGACCCTACAACAGTCTCCTAGCTTCGCTTCCTATCCTGTAGATTTCTGCATAGTCCTGAACACACCAGCACCAAAGCATGACAAAGCCAGTCTGCTCCCTTCTCAGGCATAGAGAAGCTGGGAGGAGGAGGGACTGAGCAGAAGAGCTTCCACCAATCTCAGCTGGCAGCAATCGCAATTTGGCCAAATCCAATTAACCCACCTGCAACCATGCTTTCTGGCAGACTGGTGACTCCAGACTAGAAGGGCTTTGCAGGTAACTCTATTTTCTTTACTAATGCTGTTTTCCTTTATCTTCATTAATGTTACTTGCTTATTTTATGAAAAGTATGGAAGCTAGTGATCAGTTATACTGAGAGCTGTATAACACAACTAAAGCTTTTCCTTTTAAGCCAGGGAAAATACCTTCTGAAACAAATTTTAGTTGCTTTCACTTTGAAAAATAGAGAAATAAGTTTATTTATTTATTTATTTATTTATTTTAAGTTTTAATGTTTTCCCTGTAAAGTCTCCCCCCTTCAAAACGCAAGTATGAATTTTTCAGATTTCTAACATTATGGGAATTATATAGGCCACTTTATTTGAAGCTTCAAATAGTATTTAACAGTAAACGTGATATTAGTAGTCTTGTTTTTTTAAGCTTACTGGGATTGTTACTTTACTTGAACTTCATACAACCAGGCGAGAGGAAAATACACACAAGCAAAGATAGCAAGAAGTAAGGTACAGTAAGGCTATGATTTAATACAAAAAGTAAAAACTAATGGATGAATAATGCAGGAATGATGGATTAGGTTATCTGGTTGTAGGTAGGGATACAACTGCGTGACAGTACCCATATTTATACCACACACAAATGTTTGGTGAGTTGGAGTTTCTCTTGCCTCCTGTCACATTCATTTATGCAGCCTGACACAGTGCCATGCTGCCCCACATCTGCTTTGTCTTGTGAGCATAAGAAGACTGCTTTTAGATCAGATTCGTGCAGTTCTTCTACCTTTCAACATACACTTCCTTATGGATCAGAAAATAAACCCCACAATATGCAGATTCTTTCTTGCCCAACTGATTTCACCTTTTTTTTTTTTTTTTTTTTTTTTCTTTTAACAGACATTTTCTGAACTAAATAAATGGTGCTTCCCTTGGAAATAAATCTCCTCGTTCCAGGAAAAAAAAAAAAAAAAAGACAACGTACATAAAACCATTCTGTGCTATTTGTATTTAAAACTCAACAACTTCAAGACCAATCTTCTTTAGCTATTAAAGCAAGTCAGGAAGATACCGCAAGGAGGTTAAACTTACACTTCAAACCCGCTCCTTTTGCTATTTGAGAGTTTTAATACAGATACTATCCCATAAACCTTTCAGCATCATATTTATGAGCAGAGGGATGCATTTATTTCTTTCCATGGAAAAGATGGAGTAGATGACCAACACATCACTAGTGAAAACTGGTATGCAATAAAATAACCCGCAGCCACCTGAATTTATAAATTCTTCTAAGAAAGTAACATGTGCCAAGCCAAGCAATTCTGATGAATTACACTGGATGCCTATAGATTTCATAGAAATAATTTGCAAAGAGCTGCATCTGCACAAAGACATACGTGCATTCATGCTTCTGAAGGAGAATAAATTCTCACATCCAGGTATTTTCACTTGAGCGTAAACCTGTAAGATTATTAACTATAATAAAGCCCTAAAATGGATGCTAAAACCATGTTTCAGGGCAGCATCAGACCTTCCAAAAACATATATGAGCTGAGTATATAAAGGCAAGTTTCAACTAGAAAGCTTTAATGTGATTTGTGGTACTTTAAAAGCACACTTACAACAATTTTAATAGTTTAAAATATTGGAGCTTAGTCCCAAAGAGAAACAGCTAGCGTTAAACTGCCATTTTAATGGAATTTTTGCACCCTCTCTCCACGGTCCACTTTATAAATAAACCTCTAGACTTTATATTGATTTTTTTTTTTTTAACATGATAGATTGAGCCTCCCTGGCAGAAAGGGCTGAGGACCGGCCCATGAAAAATTACAGATTCACAATTTCTGAAAGGGACAACAATAACAAAACCCCCACAGTTAAACTACCACACTATAATGCATATATGCATGCTTACTGCTCTTCAGATCTGCAGTGTGTACGTACATATACATGTCAAGTCCTATTTACTAAGCTTACTTCAGAAACAATTAAAAGAATATGATATGCAGTTACATCACGTGCTGTACATCCTTTTCAGTTACAAAGCACAAACTTGTTTCGGTGTGTGACCTAAGTAACGCTCTGAAGGGGCACGGGTCACGCCACCAGGAGGAGGATGTTCTGCAGCAGTAGTTCAAGTACAGGAGATGAAAAGGTAAAATCCTTCAAGAAAGTCTTGATGGTAAATAGAGGAACAGCAAGCCTGTGTTAGTGCACTCAGCAGGTGTTGCAGCCTCCAGGGTCCTGTGCCAGACAGCTCATCAGGATACTGCCCTGCTGACCCAAATTCTGCAACTAGCTCTTCCTCTGTGAGCATCACCAAGCGCGCTTGCGGTCATGCTGTGAGATCACAGCTCCTCCTGCATCCAAGCTAAGAAACATACTGCGGCGGCAGATTGAAAAGTTACCACCTGTGTGTGTATGGTTGGGAATGGAATGGACTCATAACCCACTGGTAGTTTTCTGACACAGAGAGTGGCAACGTGGCTCACATGATCCATTATTCAGTTACCAACATTTTGCTATGGATAAGCAGAACAGCTGATGCCATGAGTTGGATTTCTTACATAAGGAGGAAGAACATGGAGGGCAAAAAGGACAACAAAAAGGAAGCGCAACAGAAAGCCAGCAGCAAAACCTAACCTTAGTAAGTACAATCATAGATATTTTGCAGTAGTTCATCTTTATTCCACTTGGGTTGTCTCTCCTTAGTGCAATTTATTTCTTTAAACCTGGATCTATTCACTGTACATACATGCGACTAGATTAAAAAGATTCCTTGCACACATGACAATACAACTTAGTTCAAATTTTTTGCAGGATCTTGCAAACCCTTGCATGCTTTATTTTAGAAACAACAAAAAATGAAAAACACAACATCTGCCATTTCCATATGTGCTCTCTATTTTATTAGTTCTTTACCAGAAATAAAAACAACAGAACAAGATGACCACCACAAAAAGAATGCTAGGGGCATTATGTCTTCTCTGACAGCTTGAAATATGATAATTCTGAATTGCTGGGTTCTTGTAACACCTGGCTGTAAGTTCCCCAATAGAAAAGCAAAAGGAATGGCAGTTCAGAGAGCTTTTCACTGGGATGTAGAGATGGTATGAAAGAAGTACCTGGGATACTGGGAGATTCTTATCGTGAAATGCCCCCAAATGATTTTCAGTGAACACAGTTGCAGTGTTTCAAGTCCAGAGTAACTACAAGTCTCTCCCTATCTTCTCAGTAGTCGCTCTTCTTCATAGAAGAAGAATAAAGGTAAAAGAAAAGGCTATGGTGGTAGTAATATACATGCACACACAATACAACAGCAACCAGTGGTACTACAAACAGCTCAGGATGCTCAGCACTATGTACAGGGAAAGGTGGGGTCAGAAAATGGGAAACAATCAACCTACAGATCTCTTTTTAAGTTTCCCACCAGCCTGTACCACCAAGCAGCTGTGCAGTGCACGCCCAGCATAGTTCCTGTGGGCTGTGCAGACATCAGAGGGATGGTGCTTCTTCCCAGATTCAATCAAGCCAGATACACAGACCCTAAACCAGGATTAGTGATTTCTCCTTAGAAGCCACATCTCTGAACATCTCTGACATTGAACAGTGAAGCCAAAGAACCAGCACTGCTAACAGCCATGCTGCTGCATTGTGAGGACACACACAAGCTTCAGAGGCCAGAATTTTCACTCAACCTCTTTGCTACCACTGAAGTAATGCAATTCTTTTTCCCTATTAAAAGTCTAATTTTAAAATACCACCCTGCTTCAGCTCACAGACACCTGCTACTGACAATTATCAGACAACATACGTAAGAGAAAAGAACAGCATATGGCCATACAGCTAACTGTGTTGATGAAGAGCTCCTCTCAAGCACTAGCAGGGACACATGATTTCGCTAGGTTTTCCTGAGAGGCCACCAGCACAATGTGTGTGAGCACTTGCTGCTCCAACACACGCACAGCAATGCCAACACACAACCCACATTTCTTCCCAGTGCCGTGTCTGGGCACAGCCCTTTGAACGCGTGTGTACTCCTGCTCTCTGTGAGCATCCCCTGCACTGCCTCCTCCAGTCCCTTGCAGAGGACTATTACAGAAGAGCTGAGCCAGGAAAGCATCAAAAAGTACAAGGTGTACTAATGGGAGTCTATAAGTACTGCATGCTGAGAGTCTGATCCAAAACTGTTGATGGAAGTTGTTGCTGAACATGGCCTGAAGGCCTCCTCACCCTCCTCCCACAACCAAAGAAACACAGGAAGAGAATACAAATCTCCATGTCCACTGCAGTAATGGATGGTTTTGTTATGACATTTTCTGGACTGGAATCAGTCCTTTCCTCAATCTTAGATCTTTCCAAATAGTCAAGACAAATAAAATCATGTTGCATACACAATGTTGTGCCTGGAAATTTAGAAGCACAAGAATCTGGATGATCATTATCACTTCACTTTGTGTCTGTGTGTATTTGGTACCACCATCACCATCATCATCATACACTGTCTGCTGCATGTGATTACCTGAATTTAACAACACATTTCTCTCTCTTCTGAATGTGTTTATTTTTCTTCTGGGAAGCGTCTTACTTAAAAATCGCCTTACAATTAACAAAGGCAGCAATCAACTTTCCAGAACGCCAGCTTGGATTTGATTCCTGTTTGCCACATTCCAGCCTCTCCAACTACCACAGGAAGACCCCCTCCCCTCTGTTTCACACCACAACGGTTGCCTGGACCCCAGCAAGGCTATGCTAGTTCTGCTGCATGTATCATTGCCATAAAGCTTTCCTAAGCCAAGCTCAGCTTTGCACAAGGGACACACAGGTAACACTTAATTGCTACAGTCCGAAAACCTCACCCACCTTGCACAGGCTCCTTCCTGAAGGGCCTGCCTGCTCTCCTGGAGTAAGCATCTCCAAGAAGCCAGCTTGCTGTCCCTCATATACTTAATGCCATGACAGCAATCCCAAAAACTGTACACTGCTAGAGGGTCACCACATCAGTCAAGCACACAGAAATGAAGTAAACTGTACTCCCATTGATTTCAAAAGGCTTTAGACCAGATCTTTATTTCTCATATTTCATTGTACAAAAATGCAGTTATGGCTCTTGAATTGAGATGAAGTTAACAGCGTGCCACAGGCTGCAGGGAAGGACTCACAGCATCAAGCTAGCACTCAGTTAACAATCCAAGGGAGGAGAAAAAAGCCTGAATGCTGTACAATGGCTGACATAAGCTGTGATGTCATTTCCCTATAAAGACCGGCAAAATAAAAAATAAGATCTTTTTTCAGATCCAAGCTACAGAGATATGTAAATCATCTGGCCTCCATTTCAAACAAACGGTGCGAGATAACCCACAACTTAATAACTCTTCCAGCTTTCATTCGTGCTCTTCAGAGGGCTTCCAAACCACTGCAGGATCAGATCCTCTGGAGAGCAGAAGCCAAGCCACTTGCACAGGCACGCAGCTTCACTGCAGTCCCACCCGGCAGTGCCAGCGCCGTCTGGTTCTCACTCCTCAACACCATGTTTGATTGTTTTTTTTTGTTTGTTTGTTTTTTGTTTTTTTTTTTCTTTTGGGAGGAAGTAATTTTAAGCAAACTATAAAAAAAATATATCTTACTGTAACAACTATAAAGCAATTTTGGTACAATCACAGCCGAAATTAACATTTCTCTAAGGACAGATTAAACAAACCAACCAAAACTGGTTGGGATTAGAGAGAAAGAGCATCTAAGAACTACAAAAAATGCCCAGATAAATTAAGAAAAAATAAATTTCCACCAAACAGACTAGAAGCCACCCACAGAGCTACTGCACTTGAGTAATCCAGAAGAGACTGCGCAAGAATTTCACCTTTTTTAATGCAGTTTTATTTTTATTTTACCTACCTTTTTAAAACAGTAAAATCACTTTCTCCACCTTCCCCCCCAAAAGGTAACTCTTTGAATACAAACTTTGCCTTAAGTGTTTTGCATACCTATTATGCCAGTAAATAATTTCAGAACTTGAGAACATTCATGAGAAAATTCAACCTGGAGGGTAATTTTCCTGAAGTTTCTACTTGGCAAATGAAAACAGTGTTGGTTTTTTTTACAGATGAATATCCTTCCCTGTAATTGTTTTTCTGTTACCATCATGTAAATTGGTATTTCACACAAATGTGGCTTGAAAACTACCTTATGAAAAGAAAAAAGAAGAAAAAAAAAATCCAAAAAAAAATCAAACCAACCTGCACAGGACAGGGCAGAACAGTACTAATAACATGTAGGCACAGGCTTCTAAGTTTACAAGAAAAAAAAAAAAAAGCGTTGTTGCATAATTTATTTGCTTTCCTACTACTTTCACAGATTAAGAAAGATAGCAACACTGTGAGATAAGTAAAAGATCTCTTTTGCCTTTAGCTCAGTAATTTACAAGACTTTAGGTTTTGTCTTTTCTTCTTGTTGTTGTTCGATGGGAAAATACTGTAGAAATAACATTTACCTGAATTCCCAGCCTACAAAGCTCACTTACAGCAGCTTGATACAGCTGCTCATCCACCAAGCGCCATAAAGAAAGACTTACAGTAAATGGTGACTAATCTCTACTGCACACACTGTATGTGTATCACTGAGTCAGCTTGAAAGTTTGTTCATTCACTCGAATGCCGCTTCTTCCATCCCCTTCTCTCTGATCTGCAGACAGACCTGACATCTGGCTCCACTTCATTCTAGGAGACATTCTTATTGCCTTAATAGGCAATAGGTGCAGGTACAAAATGTCCTGATATACAAGAAGACTGACCTAAATGAAAGGTACGTGCCCACATGACTGCAGAAAAGCCAACCAGCCAAACAAAAAAGATGCCGTGTTTGCCATGAGCACAAAACCCTGAGCCCCATAAGGAAGGAGGTACCAAAAGAAATCCCCAGTACCCACTTTTGGCTAACAGTTTGGCAGCCTAGTTGTGCAGAGCATGTGAGAAAGAACAAGTTTAAGTGATCAGTCTGCTGGTAGCAAAAGCAGCAGCCAAACAACACAGGCACTTACTACAGACAGCTAGAATGACCACGTATGACTTTGCTGGATGGAAGCTACAATAAGATGCTCTGCTCATTTGTTCTCTTTTTTCATTTCTCGCAATTTACATAATTAGTGGTACGGATTTTCCAGAAATAACCTGAAAGTAAAAGTTCCACCTAAAAAAACTGTGCTAAGTACAGTTGGGGCTTAAATTTAAGGATTTTTTTCGCATCGTTGAAGCACATCATCTGCTTTGTAATTACAACTCTTCAACTAGAAAAATGTACTTATTATAGCATAATATAACTACAGGTAAAAGCTGGCTTAATACACTGACCTAATCTTGCACCTTCACTCAAACAGTCACACAATTAGTTAAACTGACTATGGCACGAATAGACATTGCTACGGACAACTAAAAATTGAAAGCTGTGGCCCAATACAAAGCGTACTTGGATTCCAACAGAAGCTTCTCCATCACCCAGCTTTACACAGCAATCTACATGACATCTCCACAAAGTCAGCATTGCAGCCTTATGAGTTTTGGACAAGCGCCTACTGGCTGAGAGCTGGTCTTTAAAACCAGATGAGCCTATGTTATTTTAATGAACCTCTACTTTAACTAACGATCAGTTAGTTAGCCTACGGATCATATGCTAACAGACTTGAAGCAAGAAAGCATCATTCCCTTCGTAAATTATTGTAATTCTGTGGTACTAGGCTATCATTTATAACTGCACACTCAATATTCAGATTAAAATTTCTTCTGAAAGTTGGAAATCTTGGAAATAACAGTCTGCTAGCACTTTATTTTATCACCCCTGCTCCTATCTGGCAGAATCTCACTGTGCAGGCAGCCACAGTTAGCTTACCATACATGCCTTTCATTAACAAAACAGCACTTAACCCAGTGTCTTTTTTTCTGTGCACCTCCCTTCTCAGGTGTATTATTTCTTTAAATCTAAAGCCATTTTTAACTTCAAAGACTAATTTTTACTATGAGCAAAATGAAGGGTAAAATTCATCCTCTGCAACGCATTTTTGGTTTTCGAGCGTACAAATGGAGAAGCCTTTTTTCATTTTACCTGCAAGGCATATTCTCTTATTCATGCTTTTTCATTATAATAGTAGCAACTTTAGAAAAGTATTAAAGTTCATTATAATCCAACTCTTTCAAAACTTCACAGTCCTGGAAAAAAATATCACTTTTCTTCAGGTAAATTTTTCTTCTCATTTTCTGCTTTTATCAAACACACATGTAGGCAGTAGCAATACATTTTTATCTTGATCCATGCAGCTCAGATACCAGTTTACTCAGCTGACAGAATAGAACAAGCCTAAATGATGAAAAAAAAATCAGAGGATTTCTGTCTATCACCTCCACTGAGAAGTCTCTCCTAGTCTTGAAAACACACAGTATCAACGAAAAAAAAGGAGACAGAAGTTACCTGCCTATACCTCTGCAAACATTCTAGTTTAGTAGAATTACTGGCATCTTAAATGAAGGTATGTCCCTACTGCACTAATAACATTTTGTTTCAACACAGTTATGAATACGAATCTCACTTTTTCATACTTAAATTGTCTGCTAATTCAGCAACCTCCCTCACTCCTCTCTGCAACTGATGCTTTGCCATGCACGCTTACAGAAGCAGGTGTGGATGCTTTGCAGGGCATTCCTGCAGATGAAGACTGCAAGGTAATGAGTGCTTCACTGCCTGCATTCAGAGGCACCTAGTAAAGCAAGTAGCTGTCCCCAATAACCCATGCTATCTTGTTGTAACTAGGATGGTGAGGGTTCTTCTGGACAGAGGAGAAAATACCGCTGCTGCTGCTTAAACGCATACAAAAATACTGCATCCTGCCCTGCTTGGAACTCTTCTGCAGAGTTGTGTTGCCAAAGAAAGAACTTCAAACAGCTTAATTCGGCCCTTTTATATCAAGCATCCTTGTTGAGCATCTCACCACTAAAGCATGTCAATCTCTGAGATGGTTTTCTGCCCTATTTTCGCCAGGAACTCATTAGAATATCACTGCAAGTACTTGTTTATTATCATAGCTGTGAAGCTGAATTCACATTTTTACACTGATCAATAAAAACTAAGTCAACGCACCACACACCCAGCCCACACATGAAGAAAACTCATTTAACAAGGAGATCAAAGTTTTATATCTTCTATTGCTGTAAAGTCACAACCAGCCTGTTGGTTTTGCCAGTTATCTTTGAAGAATGATTGGAAATGAATGAAAATGTAATTCTGGAAGCACATACTGAAATTGGAGATATAAAACAGAGATAGGAGGACACATGCAAATAACCACGTGGGAGACCCTTGCTTGAATTCAAATTGCACAGCAGGCCAACAAGACGGCTGAAGTATCAACGCTCCTGAAATGCCTCCATGTTGGTGAACATTAAATACTTGTTTTGTTCCATCAAAATTCACAGGGTTAGCAACTGGAGTGCTCCCACCCACTCCCTTCAGTACATCAGGGGCATGAGCAGCAACCAAACCGCCACACTCAAAGCTGAGCTACACGTAACTTAAACTTGTGGTTTGGGGGACTACAACCTCTTGCGTTCAGCTGATACGGCTTTGGTAACTGTGACAGAGTTTATGTTAAGTCCCACAGCAACCCAGGAGCTATTGCAAGTAGCTACTTTCAGCCTCCAGAGAGAGCATAAACTGCGGTGCTCTTGCTGCTGATATAAGCACACATCCAACCCAAAGACAACCACCCAGATCCTATGCTCAGGATAAGACACAATGAGAGGCAGCCAAGGGGAAACAACAGGGAAGATATTTAAGGAACTCTTGTCTACATCTCAGGGCTTTGGTCGACTGAATTTTTGGAAAAAGCCCAGTTTAGCCACATAAGGTCTTCTAAGTACTAATAATTGTGACAGATGTGAATCACGTGAAGAACGGCCAGCATCCCCATTTTATTTAATACCCCACTGCTGCTATGAACACTTCAAATCTTAACTTAAACTTGGAAAGAGCTAGTAACTAGGAAATCTGCATGTGAAGAAAATGGTACTATTTACTATCAAGCTGATTTTCCTGTACAAACAGGTTCTTTCACCAGTATGTCCTCTCTGTTCCCAGGAGTCCACAGGGCAGCAGCAGAGACACAGCACTCAGGGCACAAGCCCAGCAGGCAAAAGGGCCTCCTGACAAACAGCCCCACTTAGCTGTTCCTGCATCATGCATTACTACACTATCCAAAAGAATATTCAATCTCTGGTTTCTGATCAAATTGAGTAGTAATAGCATCTTATCTTATGCCTTCAAACATTCACAAATCTGTAATGCAGTATTTCCAAATCCGCAGGACTTTGAAATTGTTTTCAAAATTAAAGTACATGGAAGTAAAAAAAAAAATAAAAATCACAGCATATGAATAATACAGTCCCTTCTTACAGATTAATTACATTCAATTCTGCAGCATAGCATAGGACTATTTCAAACTCATGCAAAGCTACAAGAGCATTTATTTCACCAGAACTCCCTTAAGAACATTATATTGCAAGAGCGCCCATCTGCATTTGTGCCACAGGACAGCAGTGTTTACCCCACTGACTGCTTCAAAACTATGTGCCAGGACTGTACTGGGTGTTCTGTTAAGAAAATGAAAGAAGTTACTATTTAAGTCAAGTGTAAGATTAAGAGAGAGGGGAAAAAAAAAAAAAAGGCTTGTTAATATAGCTGTAATTGGCATAGCCCTCCAAATGTAAATAGTGATCCTTCCAAGGAAAGGCATTTCTAGTTTAGATTTGGCACATGAAACATGACGATACTGGGAAAAATACTGTTCTGCTAATACAACTGGAGATCAGACAAGATTCTTACCCACCCAGAACGGTTGCAAAACCCCTTGATCCTCCAACATGCACTATTTTATAAGCAGTTTTTGGTTTAAATGAGAGAATGTACTAAAGATCATTTCTAAACCCATTAATATCAGTTTTTCTTTTAAATAAAAAAGTCGCATACAGACTTTGCTCCTATCCTCCCCACGCCCCCTAAACACCCATACACTAAAATATATATAAATAAAGGAAATGAAACTTCCCCATCAATGAAAATAGTGTATGTGGGGGAGAGTGCAGAGAAAAAGACAAAAATGAGTCTGTAGAGCATCTCTGTATGGTCAACTAAGAATCAACTTTTAAGATAAGAGAACTTTGGCCATTACCAAATTTTAAATGTAATAGTTACTTCGCAGGTTTGGGTAAGACTTATTTGTCACACACTGGTGCAGAAGGAGTCATTTAGGATTTAAAGTTCACTCAAAGAGAAAGTACTTGGTGTAGGCTCTGTAACTCAAATGGACTCTGTTATCCTTGAAGAGACCTTGTGACAGGGTGAACAAAAAATCTCCTACATCTGAAAGCAAAGCAGCAAACAATTCAACATTTAACCTATATGTGCTCAGCTGGAGCAATCCTTCCCCCATGTTTTTGCAGTCTTAACACCATTCTAAGGTTAGCTGGAGCTTTTAGTACCCGAGTCAAAGCTTTCCCTCATTACTGAACAAAGATTTTTGACAAACAACAAAATAACAATAATATATATATATAAAAAAGAACATCTACAACAATCCTGCTTTGCTATAAATGCAAGTAAGTCTAAATGTGAAAAAAAAAAATAAAAAGGCAAAACAAAACCTTGCAGCACTGCACTTCAAGGACATATCACAATGCAGTCTCTATCAAAATTCTTACAATGAGCACTTGACGAGAGGAGGGAGGGGAAAGGCAGCAACCATTTTCTTGCTGGACTAAAAAGACTTGAGAAATTTTGTGATAAGGCCTAGGATGGCTGCTTTGCAAAGGTCTCAGCAGTGGAGTAGGGAAACTTGGCGTTTGGGGCTGTGTACGTGGAAAATAAAGTGACCAGCAGATGGAAAGCTGAAGATCAGAGATTTGGATGAAATTCTAACAAATTTTAAACTGTAAACTGGAGAAAGACAAGCTCCTTCCCCTCAACACCCACGTTCCCCCCCCCCCACCTTCCTCCCCCCCCAAAAAAAAGAAGAAGAAAAAAAAAAAGTCTGCTACCTTTTGAGTTTGCATCATATCAGCACCTTGGGTCTTTCCAGAGCAAATCATCAGTCACTATGAAAACTTAGGTGGGATGTTTGTGTGAGACACGTTACCCTTTGTTACGGAGTTAAGCTGAAACCACAAGACTCATTTCACTCAGAACCTCAAAATATACCCAACCCTACGGAACTCACCCAAAATGTTGCAAGACCCCCACTGTAACGTGAAGTCTAATCTCTAAAAAACACTCAATTACAGGGCAATGTAGCATCTGTTAAAAACTTGCTGTGAGTCCCCCAAATCACCACCTTCTTGAGGAGAAAGTAACACAGACCGGGTGCTTGCCTTCAGGTTTCAGAGGCAGCAGGCTGTATCACAGAATCAGAGAATCACAGAAGGGTTTGCGTTGGAGGGGACTTCAAAGCCCACCCCTTCCCAACCCCAGCAGTGGGCAGGGCTGTCCCTCCCAGCTCAGGCTGCCCGGGGCCCCATCCAACCTGGCCTTGAGTGCCTGCAGGGATGGGGCACCCACAGCTTCTCTGGGCAGATTGTAGCCTGAATGCATTTTCCAGCTTTTCATGCCCATCGATGCTGCCCTTTTCTCAACAGAACTCTCTGAAAGGGAGACTAGAGGAAAGCTGGGAAACAGCACAAGATTTGAGTTGCTCCTTCTGATTGATGGCACCAAGTGCCCATGTTGTAAGGGTGGGCTGTTCCCCAGAACTGGGTCTGCACTGGTGGGGTGTAAAGGTCCCAGAGCAGTGGTGCTCCGAGCCATTTGCTTCCAGCAGGCCTATGCCATACAGACACTGCTGAGGACCCTGCAGCAATGCAGCCAAACAAGGGACAGAAAATGGACGCCTGCCCACAAGTGGGAGCCATGCACCTCTGCAACCTGTCTGGTTGCAAGAAAAGATTAAAAATAAATAAACAACTAAAACAGATGAAACTTAGGCCACTGTTCTTTGAGCTGTGCTCAGAAACACTCTTTGAAGGAAGAGTGCCTTTCTTAAAATATATTTGAATGTGCTATTTTTGTCTTTATCTTAGAAGGCCTGATTTCCCCTTACAGCCCTGCAATTGATGACAATAATAGGTTTCTCGGAGCCAGTCAAGTCAGAGAAGTTTTATACCTTCATATGTGGCAACCCATACAGAGTTTGCTGTCTTCATTTTTTTAGTGCCAAATGCAGCTCCCCATCCCACCACACTGACAGGCACAGCAATCCAGCTGCTCACTGCCACTGCTGGTGCTGTTCAACTCACATAAGTATATGAGTGCCTGGAAGCCAAGACCTAGCAGAACTGATGCCTGCGCTTGCAGATGTGGCTATCTCCATTGCAGAGGTGTGGCAAAGGCAAAAGGATCACCCTGATTTTAGAGGCAGAAAAATATGCCATTCTGATCACAGTTCTTCATTGGAAGCTATGCAGTATCAAAAAAGGCCTAAATAGAGGGGAAACAAATTGTTGCCCCATCCCCAATTACTTTGCATCTATCTAACACGGGGTTTTTTTTGTTTGTTTCTTTTGTTTTTTTTTAAGTATTTCTAAGGAAGCTCAAATGAAACTGCCTTATCTCACAAGTTGCTATGACACATCATAAAGAGACAGCCTTCCAGCACCAGAATCACACAGTGACACCACAGATCCCAGGGCCACTCTCCCTCAGTTCACCGCTGTCTTTACAGTACTGGGAAAGGGGAGGAAGGCCCTCACCAAGCAACTTTCTTAGAGACCTACATTCCCTGCTAGGTTGGAATAAACCAAAAATTACAATAATAGTTTAAAACATCCACAGCAGAATATTACCTCACTGCTTTACAAAACCTGCAGTACATTACATGACTGTTTTTTTTATATACTTTTCTCACACTCCTTACCAGATGCTAAATTACGATCCCAGTTTACAAAAGCACACCTCCCTATATCCCTGGAAACGGACCAAAGAAGCACGTGCAATGGAATTCTGAGCTTAAAATCTAGGAAGTCCCTCTTCCTACACAGCCCTGTTGAGTGCTTCCCAAAAGCAAAGTAACCTGAAAGGACTTGCTCTATGGTCCTAGGCCCAAATCAGTGGCACGTGATCGGCAGAGGCCAGCAACACGAAGTGAGTATCACACGGAGATTTTATTCAGCCTCCAAACGTAATGTGAGTCAGTGTTAGATAGGGAGGTTACTCATGCTATGGTTACTCACAGGACCCTACCTGGCCCCACTGTGCCCAGGGCAGGGCATGCATCAATGGCAGGGCTGCCGAATGCCACCCTTACCACTGTACCTACAGGCTGAGCACACACTCTGTGCCCAGGCTGGCAACCACGGTGAAGCCCATGTGATCATTCAAGTTGAATTACTCATATTTGAGCTATCTAGACATGCTGGTTTGACTGACGCCCTCATAATGCAGCTCAGCCCCTTGCTGGAGTCTCCCAACTTCAGAAACTTGATCTACTTATCAGCTGGAGCAGAAAGGATCATAAAAGCATTTATGTGCAACAAAAGCTTGGAGTGTAGCATGTAGGAGCCTCTCCTTCTTCCAAAGTACGTGAGATCATTAGCTATAGAAGAAAAATGCAGGATATGTTTTCTTCATATGAAAAAATTGCTTATCTAAATTCTAACTTAACAGTCCATTTGGCATGACCTTCCTTTATGAATTACAAGGCCACAGGTTAACTTCCACAATATATATGCATAGGTGGAGCATTGATGAAGCAGCACTTGGGATGTTAAAATTCAAACCTCAGTTAAGGCTCAGAAAGGCAGATAACAATGAATCACAGATTCATATCCTGAGTTGGAAGGGATCCACAAGGATCACTGAGTCCAAATCCTGGCTTCACACAGCAACACCCAAAAATCAGACCCCATGTTTGAGAACATACCAGGAACATCATGCCACATCCCCACAGCAGGTGGCAAAGTGAAATGGGCATTTCTAGGGAAATACTGTCTTATGAGAAACGTAGTGGTGACAGCACATCCTCCAGTCAAGGAAGGAGGCAGTCCCAGAAAGGTGCCCGCAGGCCAGCTGGGATGCAGGGCAGCAGGAGCAGCGGGGCAAGGCCCAAACTGGCCTGGAGGGCTCTCTGCAGCACATACAGCAGAATTACAACTGTCAGAGATACAAAACTTCACCCTTGTGATTACCTGCCTAACATGCAATTAAGTGCTTTGCAGCCTTTTCTGTAAGTAGTTCAGCTATGGATCACTGTATCCATTTCACTGCTATTAGATTAGTCAGTTAAAACCTATGAACATCACTGGTGTTGGTCATGGTCGGCACGGCTGTGCCGGGACACGACAAGAGGTTGGATGCTACTGGGTGAGCTCGTCGGCATCACCAAGTTTCACACCTTGGCTATTACAGCCTGAGCGGCAGGCACGAAACCGATCTGAGAAGCCGGCAGAGGATGAGTAGGCATTATCCACTTACTGACTGGTGAACTGCCAGTTCATTTCACTTGCAAATCATCCCTCCGGTACTTAAGCATCTGGCTGGCAGCTTTTGGTCATTACCCCGTACTGTGACAGCACACAAAACCCAGCCGTCCCGCACTCCAGCAGTTTCCCGTTCTAGGGGGAGAGCAGAAGTCATTCCCCACTACTGCGAGGCACCTCCGCACCGCGGCCAGTCGGACGCCGCCACCTCGCGCGGGGACACGCGCGGGTCCCCTCGGCGGCGCGGGGACACGTACACCCCGCCCGGCCCCGCACGTTGACAACTTCCTCGCGGCCGCCCCGCGCCTCCCTCCCTCCCTTCCTCCCGCCGCTCCGCGCGGCTCTACTGCCGGCCCCGCCCGGAGCAGCCCGCCGCAGCGGGCAGGTAGGGGCCGGGCAGCCCCCGCCGCGGCCCCGCGGGGAGGAGGAGGATGAGGCGGCTGCGGGCAGGGCCTCGGCGCTGCGGACTGAAAGTGAGCTGCAAACTTTTTTTTTTTTTTTTTTTTTTTTCAATTTTGCAAGCGAAGCCCCAGCTCATGCAAAAATGAAACTTGCGAAGCGCTGCCCTACCTGGCGCCAAGTCTGCAACAAGTGCACGGGGGCCGGCACGAGGGGCTCTGATTTTTCTCTCTTTTGGGCGCCGCGCGAGCGACCGCACAGTTAATTGATCACCGCGCCGCCGGGGCCGGGTCCTACTTTACTTACGGCGCAGCCCGTAAACAAATATCGCTCCGCCAGGAAACGCAACTCCCCCGGCCCGCACGGCCCGGCTCCGCCGCCAGCACCCGCCCCGGCCCCCGCCCGCCCGGCACATGGCGGGTCCGCGCCCCGCGGGGAGGCTGCGGAGCGGTCGCTTACCTCCGGCACGGCCTCCCGCGGCGGCTCCGGCCGCGCCGCCCTTCCCTCGCCCGTGATGCACGAAATCCCGCTGTCAGCAAATCGCTGTCAAATTATTTTCTCGCAAAAGAGCGAGGAGAGGAGGAAAAAAAAAAAAAAAGCAGAAGCAGAAGGGGGAGGAGGCAGCTGGAGGCGACGGGATCCCTCCGCCGCGATGGGTCTGGCTCTGGGTAGCGAAGCA